>NC_080378.1:44809040-44962359 GCF_014773155.1 Arachis stenosperma | reverse complement strand
ATGGGTAAGCAACAATAGTATTTGATAGGCTTAGTTAGACAAACAGAAAATAGTGTTTAGATGTTCAAAAACATTAAGAAAGAAGAGTTTGAAGAGACAGGTGAATAAGTGAATAAATTGGGAATAAAATGGAGAAATAGTTAAGGCTTCAAAGTCATCTATATTTCCGGATTTACTTTTCTTACTAACTATTTTAATTATGTAGGATTTAATTTATGGCAAACTATGTGTACTAGACTTAATTCCTTAGACCTTCCTAGTCTCCTCTAAAATTCATTAACTGCCAATTCCTTGTCAATTAATTCCAATTAGAGGGTGAATTTCAAATTCTAGTTTATATGCCACAAAAATTCTAATTACCCAAAAATAAGGGGATTATATGTCACGTATCCCGTTAAATCCAAATAATTAAAATTTAACAAAATTGTTTTCAAGCTGTTGTTCAAGTAAAGAGCTTTTCCAAGTTTTACAAACTCAAATAGAAAGAGGGTCATACTTCCGTTCCACCCAAATTCATAAATAAAAGCGAAAACAATTCTTAAATTATAAATCCATGCATAAATTGAAATAGAAAAAGTAATAAATTAATCCATACAAATAGACAGAGCTCCTAACCTTAACAATGGAGGTTTAGTTGCTCATGGAATGCGGAATGTAATTTATATAGAATTCCCTAATGGAATCCCCTAATGGAATCTAACCTAATAGAAGAGAAGTCTCTCCTTTTATAACTAATAATTAATTTAAAATCTAATATCTATAATTAAGATAATATCTTTTCCTATTTTCAAATTCAAATTTGATTTAAATCAGAATTAATTAACTACTCTGCATCTTGTAACGTGGGGACCACTTGGCTTCACTGGATCTGCGCCTAACTTGGGTGCTAAAATGGTCCCAGAAATCACCCCCAGTGGTTTCTTCTGCATTTTCTGCACGTGGCGCATGTCACGCGTACGCGTCAGTCACACGTACGCGTCGATGGTCTTTTTTCGCAAGTCACGCGGATGCTCGATCACGTGCACGCGTCGCTTTGCAATTCTTCAATCAGGTGTACACGTCAGTCACGCCACGCGTCGCCATGGAAAGCTCCAAAATATGCGTACGCGTCAGTCACGCGCAACGCGTCACTCTTTGCTGCCATCTCTTTTGATTCTTGTGCTACAGAAACTCCATCAAATCCACTGAATGCTACCTAAAATAAAAAAAATTGCAAAAGACTCAAAGTGCATATTGGCTAAAAGATATTATTTCTTTATTAAACTCAATAAATTAGATGCAAATTGACTAGGAAAAGATAGGAAAGATGCTCACGCATCACAACACCAAACTTAAACTGTTGCTTGTCCTCAAGCAACGAAAACTAATATAAGCTTAGGATGTGAATTGCATGAGAATGAGAGTTCGTTTAAGCTCATGTCTCTTCTTATAGTGGGGTTTACAACTGCAATCCTGAATAGTTTTGGCAGTTCACTTTATCCTTTGAAGTTCAGAATGATTGGAATCCATAGGAACTCAGAATTCAGATAGTGTTATGATTCTCCTAGTTCAGTATGTTGATTCTTGAACACAACTACTTTATGAGTCTTGACCGTAACCATAAGCATTTTGTTTTCTAGTTACCACCGGATACAAAAGCCATAGACACATAACTGGTGAACCTTTTTCAGATTGTGACTCAGCTTTGCTAGAGTCCCCAGTTAGAGGTGCCCAGAGTTCTTAAGCACACTCTTTTTGCTTTGGATCACGACTTTAAACCGCTCAGTCTCAAGCTTTTCACTTGACCCTTCACGCCACTAGCACATGGTAAGGACAGCTGATTTAGCCGCTTAGGCCAGGATTTTATTCCTTTGGGCCCTCTTATCCATTAATGCTCAAAGCCTTGGATCCTTTTTACCCTTTGCCTTTTAGTTTAAAGGGTTATTGGCTTTTTTGCTTGCTTTTTTTTTTTTCTTTCTTTCCTTTATTTTTTTTTTTAATTTTTTTTTCGCAAGCTTTGTGTTTTTCATTGATTTTTCTTGCTTCAAGAATCAATTTTATGATTTTTTAGATTATCATAACATTCTCTTTTCATTATTCTTTCAAGAGCCAACAATTTTAACATTCATAAACTTCACTATAAAAATATATACTGTTCATGTCATGCATTCAGAATCACAGAAAATACCACCACATTTAAGTAAATAAGACTATTCTTCAATATAGACTCAATTCTCATGCAATACATCACTGTATTTTTTTTATGGATTCAAGCTCAGTGAGTAATACATGAGACATTTTTCCAGAATTAAAGCAATAGGGAAACTAAACTAGTCCTAGGATTCTAACTAATAAAGGATCATGCAATAACAAAGAAAAATAGCAGAAAACCGAAACATAACATAGAAAAAGAGGGGATGAATAAAAAAAATGAAAGGAACTCAACCACGTTAGTTATCCGAGCGATCGTTTTATTCTTCAGGTTGTGCTCCTTTGTGAAGATGATTCACCTCCCTTAGTGCCATAAGAATAAACAGAAAACCCTTAAGCAAAGCGTCAACACCAAACTTAAAGGTTTGCTTATCCTCAAGCAAAGAAGAACTGAAAATAGAAAGAGACAAATATTATGATGAAAGAAAAAGAAAAGGATAAAAGAACAAGAGAGAATTAGGATTGGGAGAGGGGGAAAGAAAAATAAAAATGGGCGGCAAAATAGTGTAGTTGTGCGCGCAGGCGACGCGTACGCGTGGGTCGCGGAATTTTCTTAATGACGCGTAAGCGTCAGGCACGTCCGCGTGCCCTGCGTCTTACGCGATTAGCGCAAAGCCAGCTGCGTGCACGCACAACTCTCTGTTTCGCGTGACTTAGGTACCAATATTTACATACGACGCGTGCGCGTCAGATGAACATTTGTGCAAATGACGTCCACGCGTCAGGGACGCGTACGCGTGGTCAATTTTGTGCGTCTAGCACACTTTCAGCCCCAAACCAGCACAAGTCTCTGCCCAAACATATTTACATCGAATTTCAAGGTCACGCGTATGCGTCGCTGACACGTACGCGTCGAAGGCGAAAAGTGCAAACGACGCGCACGCGTGGGTTACGCGTACGCGTGATGCGGCTTGTGCTTCCAGCATGCTTCCAGCGCTACTCCCGCTCAACTCTCTGTCAAATTTTATTTTTTCACGCACATGCATATGACGCGTACGCGTCATGTGCTCCTTTCTCTCTTTTTTATTATCCGATTCCTGTTTTAAAATAGCTGCATTATCAGAAAATTAGTAAGAACTCAATAAAAATTAAATAAGTAAGAAAACTACTACTACGAAAAATTACTAAGAATGAAAAGAAACGATCATACCACGGTGGGTTGTCTTCCACCAAGCACTTTTAGTTAAAGTCTTTAAGTTGGACATGTGGTGAGCTCCTTGGCATGGTAGCTTGTGCTTGTACTGATCCAGGAATCTACACCAATGTTTGTAATTCCAATGGCTACCGGGATCCCAAACTAGGCACCTAATGCCTTCGAGCAAGTTGAAGCAAGTGACAAGGTCCCAAGAGTGTTGATTGTGGGAATGAATCCCAGGGTCCCAAACCTTGCTTTTATACCCGTCTCCTGTGGATCACCATTGTTCCCACCGGGTGGCAAGCAATCTGAATTCTCACAGAGACATCCAAACAACCTTCTAGACCCATTCAATTGAGCTCTACACCAATCCTTGCACTTCAATTTGGAGCATGCAATCATATTGAACCTTGCTTGACAACTCTTGCCACGAACTATCTTCCTTTTACTCTTAATGCCACAAAGAGCTCTAAGTTGACCATCCGTCTCCAGTAGCGCATATTCAAGTAGGAAAGTAAAGGTTAAGGATAGGAATTTTACCCACTTGAATGTTGTATTGGATCGTGATGGCTTTGGAAGAGGTCTTGCAAGCTCCACTCCCTTGCAAGCTTCCTCAATTTCAACCTCTTCCTCTTGGTAGCTTTCTTCTAATTCAATCTCTTCTTCATTGCTTGCCAAGGGCAAGGGAGGTTGTGCATTGATAAACCACTATTTATGGTTTATCTTGTGCTTAATTGAGTGGATTTTATCAATCTTTCATATACTTATTCATACTAATTGCATGGTTTTACATTCTCCTTCCTGATTTTGTGCTATGATTGAAATCATGCTTCTTTGGCCTTATATTTGCTAATATTAATCCTCTCTTATTATTATTAGATGCCGTGATATGTGTGTTAAGTGTTTTCAGAGATTACAGGGCAGGAATGGCTTAGAGGATGGAAAGGAAGCATGCAAAAGTGGAAGGAATACAAGAAGTTGAAGGAACTGCAAAGCTGTCAGCCTGACCCTCTCGCACTAAAACGACCATAGCTTGAGCTGTAGAGGTTCAATGATGCAGTTTCAGTTGCGTTGGAAAGCTTACATCCGGGGCTTCGATTTGATATATAATTTGTCATAGTGGCCGTACATATAGGCGATGCAAACGCGTACTCCACACGGATGCGTCGTAATGACAAAAATCAGCATGTTTGTCTGGCCTGTTTTTGACCTAGTTCTTAACCTAGAAAACACATATTAGAGGCTATAAAGTGGGGGAATGCTTCCATTCATCAGAGAACAATGGGGACGACTCATAATTTACTTTTCTTAATTTAGATGTAGTTTTAGAGAGAGAGGCTCTCTCCTCTCTCTTAGGATTTAGGATTTCTATTAGGATTAGGCTATGATTTCTTCAATTACAGATTCAATGTTCTTTTAATTTGCCAAATTGGCTTATGAACTTTTCATGTTTGAATTTTATTAACTAATGCAATTTGAGGTATTTTCAGATATATGATTTTAATTTAGCTTTCTATATTCTTGGCTTTGGTTGATTAATTGGTAACTCTTAAGTTGTCAAACTCATCGTGATTGATAATTGATATCTTTGCTGATTGATTTAGATTCCTATAACTCTAGTCTTTCCTCAGGAGTTGACTAGGACTTTAGGTGTTAAATTGATATATGCACTTGACTTACCTTCATAGTTAGAGTTTGACTTAATGGGAGCAAAAATATAATTCTCATCACCATTGATAAGGATAACTAGGATAGGACTTCTAATTTTCATACCATGCCAAGAGTTTTATTAGCTATTGATTTATTAATTCCTGCAATCTATTTTCCTTGTTCAACCTTTCAAAAACCCAAAAATACTATTTTCCATAACCAATAATAAAACACACCTCCCTGTAATTTCTTGAGAAGACGACCCGTGGTTTGAATACTTCGGTTATTTATTTTTTATTGGGTTTGCTTAAGTGACAAACAAAACTTTTGTACGAAATGATTTTTGTTGGTTTAGAAACTATACGTACAATGCGATTATATTTTAAATTTCTTTACCGATAGAAAAACCAATCGTCAAAATGGCGCCGTTGCCGGGAATTGCAAACGTCTACCTTATTATTGGTTATTGTAAATATATTTTCAAAAAAAATTCAGATTTTTATTTTAAAATTTTTATCTTATCTTATCTTCGTTTTAAATTTCGAAATTCAAATCTTTCTAAAAAAAATCATATCTTTTTTAAAAATCTTATTGATGACAAGTCATCATATACCCATTTTTCAAGCTAATTTCACTTGTTTTATTATCATTTATGCACTTTCTGGCATCCTAAGTAAGTGATTTGGAGTGAAAATGCACAACTTCTCTAAATCAAGCAACCACCATGAAATTAATGTTAAATCATAAGGTTTAAGCTAATTTTAATTGAATTTAATTGATTTATAAGCCTCTTGAATTTAGTGATACTTGGAGTGGTTGTTTGGTTATTGTAGGTGAAGAAAAGAAAGAAAATGAAAAGCGTGGCCTAAAAAGTGTAGCACAAGAAAAGGAAAGTGTGGCCAAAGAGGAGAGAAGCGTGCTGCATACAATGGGGGAAGCAACATTGCCCTCCACAAGGGCAGAATGCCCTCTAGGAGGGCAACATTAGGTGACCAAGCAAAGGAAGGCAATTCTGCCCTGCCCACTCCAAGGGCAGAGCACAAAATGTGCCTTGGAACCAAGAGGAAGAGAACCTTGCCCTGCCCTTGTGGAGGGCAGAATCGGGCTCTCCAAGGAAGAAATTCAAAGGAAAATTGTCACCCATGCATGCTACAAGGATCGAACAAGGAACCATGAGGAAGCTAGGCACTAAGGTCCACTACCGTGCCAAGAAGCCAAGAAAAAATGTAGCGTGTTTGCCTCCTCCGTGATTCGAACACGGGCCGTGAAGGAAGGGACTTTGCCCTGCCCTTGGCGCGGGCAGGGCAGCATCGTGTGTGGCGCACCAAGAAGCACCAACGCGCGCACCAATTTTCTCCCATGGCAGCACCAAGCGCGCACCAACTCACGTCCCTGGCGCGCCAAACCTTTCCTGCCCTGCCCTTGGCGTGGGCAGGGCAGCATCATACGCACCAAGGAAATTCTGCCGCGCCAAGCTCGCACAAGGCCGCACCAATTCTCGCACCAAGCTTCATTTTTCTGCCCTGCCCTCCACAAGGGCAGGGCAGCCTCCTGGGAGTGAATTTTCATGGGCCGAAAATTCAAATTAAAACACCATTTTAATTCATTTCTTCACCAATTCAAAAGCCCATCCAAATCCCAAAATCTAAGAATAGAAAGTGTATAAATAGAAGCTAGTTTGATGTAATTAAAACTTTTTAACAACTTTTGAACCTTTGAACTTTACTTTGGCATTTTTACCTTCACTTTTGAATTTTACCTTTCTTTGAGCTTTGGCACTTGTTCTTGGTGACTTGACTGAGAATTCTGAGAATTGGGGAGGAGAATTGATCTCTCTTCTTCCTCATTCTTGCCTAAGCATTTCTAATCTTCTGTTTTTGAGTTGTGGGTGTGAGAAATTGAGGAAATTCTGTCTCAATTCCCATTCAAACTCTCTTTAAATCTTCTCTGCATAATTCAATTCAATTTCAATTTCCTTTACTGCTTCTTCTTTAAATTTTCTGTCAATTGCTTTGATACTTCAGATCTGGGAAGGAAATTGAGTTTTAGGCTCTGCTACCTAAGCTCTTGAGTCCTGAGATCACAATTCACTTTGGGTTCTTCTGTGAACCTTGCTGCATTTATTTCCTTTCTGTTTGAATGCTTATTGCTTCTAATTCAATTTCTGCTCAATCAATTGTTGCAATTTACTTTCTCTTTGTTTAGATTCTGCAATCCCATTCCTCAAACCCCTTTTACATTCAAGCAATTTATCTTTCTTGCCATTTAAGTTACTGCAGTTTATGTTTCTTGCACTTTAAGTTTCAGTCATTTAATTCCTTATTCTTTAAGTTTCTGCAAATTTACTTTCCTGTTCTCTAATTTACTGCACTTCTCCCTTCTCCCTCTACATTTATTGTCATTTACTTCTTGTTAAACACAAATCACTCAACCAACACTTGATTCGCTTGACTAAACCAACCACTAAACTAAAATTGCTCAATCCTTCAATCCCTGTGGGATCGACCTCACTCATGTGAGTTATTATTACTTGATGCGACCTGGTACACTTTCCGGTGAGTTTTGTGTTGGATCGTTTTCCACACATCAAGTTTTTGGCGCCGTTGCCGGGGATTGAAATAGATTGACAATGATTAAGTGAAGTGGAGGTCTAGATCAAGCATTGTTTCTTTTCTGTTATTCTAATTCTTACTAACACACTAACTGTTTGAATTTTTGCTTAAACTAACTAAAACCTCATTCTAGCAATAGATTGAAGTTTTATTAATTTTCTGGGTCTGTGTGTTTATTGTTGTGTGTTTGTATGTCAGGTATAGGAAGATCTTCCCCTATTATCTCTGAAATTGATCAAAGGACTCTTCGGAGAATAAGAAGAGCTGAAAGAGGGAAGAACATTGTTGGAGAAGAAGAATCTGAGGAGGAATTCCAAGACATGGAAGGAGATACAATCAACCAGGAGAAGGAGCCAACAATAATCAACAACAGAGAAGAGTCTTGGCTTCATATACATTTGCAAATGCTAGGCATTGTGGGAGTAGCATTCTTCCTCCCAATGTCAATGCAAACAATTTTGAACTCAAGCCACAACTCATCACTCTGGTTCAAAACAATTGTTCTTTTGGAGGAGGGCCTTTGGAGGATCCAAATCAACATCTGTCTACTTTCTTGAGAATCTGTGACACAGTGAAAACCAATGGTGTACCTCCTGATAGCTATAAGTTGCTGCTCTTCCCATTTTCTCTCAGAGATAAGGCCACTCAATGGCTAGAGACCTTTCCAAAAGAAAGCATCAACACTTGGGATGACTTGGTGAGCAAGTTTCTTGCCAAGTTTTATCCCCCTCAAAGAATTCTAAGGTTGAAGACTGAGGTTCAAACATTCACTCAATTGGAGGCCGAGAACTTATATGAAGCATGGGAAAGATATAAGGCTTTATTGAGGAAATGTCCACCAGAGATGTTCACTGAGTGGGACAAGTTACAGAACTTCTATGAGGGACTCACTCTTAAAGCTCAAGAAGCTCTTGACCACTCTGCCGGAGGCTCTTTACAACTCATGAAAACCACAGAGGAAGCTCGAAACCTCATTGATATGGTGGCCAACAACCAATATTTCTTTGCTCATCAAAGACAACGCCAACCATCACAAAGAAGAGAAGTAATGGAGTTGGAAGGAGTTGATTCAATTCTAGCTCAGAACAAGATGATGCAGCAGCAGATTCAACAACAATTTGAGCAAATGGCTAAGAGAATTGATGGCTTGCAAGTGGCAGCAGTGAGCACCACAAGCCAACCTCCAACTACTTGGGTGCAAAGTGAAGAAACTCAAGAAGAGCAACAACAAGAGCAAAGCCAATACTCACAACACAGACACTCCCAGACACATTTCAACTGGAGAAGGAACGAGTACCAAAATCACAAACCAAGGGACTTCAATTATAACAACCATAATTTCACAAATCAACAAAAACATCATCACAGCAATAACAACCACTACATGCCACCACCACACCCACCCTTCCTACCTTTAACATGTCATAACAAACCAACCTCACAAGACTCTCAGAGAATCACAAACTTGGAAATCCTAATGGAGAGAATAATGAAACATCAAGAGGAGACAACAAGGAAACAAGAGATGTTAATGAGAGGAATTGAGGAGCAGATAGCTCAACTGGCGAAGTACTTTGCAGAAATGGGTGAGAAGAAACCAGATACTTTCTTCAAAACCATTGAAGACAAACCAACCAACAACAAAGATGCTACAAAGAAGGAAGGATGGAAAGGGATCATAGAGGACAATGAAAAAAACTGGACAAAGGAAGCACCAGCCAAGAAAAACACAACAAGGAATTCTTTCAAGAAGAAGCAGAGGATAGAACTAAAGAAAAGCAAAAATTCCTCACTGGAAAGTTTTCACTAGGGGATCGAGTAATGATCAATATTCAACCCTTGAAGGTGTCCCCACAGTTACTTGAGCACTACATTGTAACTAAGATCCTTCCACAAGAATCTATAGAGGTCATCAAAGAGGAAACCGGAAGGAAGTTCACAGTAAAGAAAGACAAGCTAAGACACTGTGATTTTCAACCTCCATGATCAGTAGAACAGAAGATGTCAAGCTAGTGACAATAAAAGAGCGCTTGTTGGGAGGCAACCCAACCTGAGGTAGTTGTCTTTTTCATAGTTTTTCAATAAAAATGTTGAATAATTCGTAAGGATTGCAAGGAGCTAAGTTTGGTGTTGCACACCAAAACAATTTGAGGGAGAATGAAAACTTCTAAGTTTGGTGTTCCACCAAAAATATCATTTAAAAACACATTCTCACCTCTTGCATGATTCTAGCTCCAAGCAATCAAACACATTATTCAACTGTTGAATTGTTTCCTAGTTTTTAATTTCATATTCTTTAGCAAGGATACATGGTTGCAAATATGGTTAACTTGGTACATCTGAGGCAGTGGCAAAACAATTAAGTTTGGTGTTCACACACCAAAACAAATCCTGAAACCACACTCAGTTTATGCACACTAACCATATAAATTAAGGGCTTGAGAAGCAAGCAACTTTGAGGATTATGCAGAACATGAGTCAACAATTGAAGACACTATGCATTTTAACTCAAAGAGAACACAACAGAAGGAAGAATCAAAGGGCTGCAACTTCAAAGGTTGTATCTGAACTTAATCTTTGCTGCTGTGTGTTGTTTTGAACATGGGAACCATTGTATGTCTTGCTAAAGTGTTCATCTAGTTGCAAGTGAAATAGCTTGTTAAAAATGCTAAATCTGCATAATGCTTGTATTCATCACTTAGCTTGAAAATTGTTTTGTTTCCCATATGCTTAAATAAAAGAGTTTGGTTTGAATTGAAAAGTGAAATATCCAATGTTGCATAAGTATGAATGGAAGTTGGTGGTGGTACATGTGTTTGATTAAATGTATAACTCATGAAATAATTGTTGCATAATATCATTCTCATTCAATTGTAAGTTAGCTTGCTGTTACAAAAACTCCTATCAATAATGAAACAACCCTTGGTAATAAAAACAGAAAGAAAAAAGGGAAAGAAAAAGCCAAAATGGTAAGAAAAACAAATAATAAAGGTTGGACACCAATAGCTTGAATCTTAGGACATATGCCTGTGGTGTTCTTGTACTAAGATCTGCTTGGATGAGTAAATTCTAAGGGGTATTTTCAAACCCGGTCACTTAGATCAACTGATTTGGGATGGCCAATTGAAAATCCACAATAAAGAGCAACTTAGATACAAAACATTTAGCTATCCAAAGAGATGCTGGGCATCAATGATCCTAGGAAGAATTAGTGAGCCATGTGTCTGTGGTGGAAAGATGTTGAGCAAAAGAAAAGAAAATAAAGCCAAAGGCTATGCTGCAGCATTTGACACCCAACCTCTAAAAGAATAATAAGCTTGTTAAAGCATTATAAGCCAAGAAAAGTTAGCAAGGGAGTGAGTAAAAAAAGTGAGTCTTATAACAGCAAGTTTAGCAAACCTTTGATGCAAAATGTATATTATGTAACAAGAACAATAACTTGAGTTGTCATTGTCTGCATAAATGCCCCATAGATCAAGTTCTGCTATCTGCATAATAAGGATAATATCCTTTTCTTATTCATTTCATTTACTCTTAGTTTTGATGCTTGCTTGGGGACAAGCAAGATTTAAGTTTGGTGTTGTGATGACAAGTCATCATATACCCATTTTTCAAGCTAATTTCACTTGTTTTATTAGCATTTATGCACTTTCTGGCATCCTAAGTAAGTGATTTGGAGTGAAAATGCACAACTTCTCTAAATCAAGCAACCACCATGAAATTAATGTTAAATCATAAGGTTTAAGCTAATTTTAATTGAATTTTAATTGATTTATAAGTCTCTTGAATTTAGTGATACTTGGAGTGGTTGTTTTGGTTTATTGTAGGTGAAGAAAAGAAAAGAAAATGAAAAGCGTGGCCTAAAAAGTGTAGCACAAGAAAAGGAAAGTGTGGCCAAAGAGGAGAGAAGCGTGCTGCATACAATGGGGGAAGCAACATTGCCCTCCACAAGGGCAGAATGCCCTCTAGGAGGGCAACATTAGGTGACCAAGCAAAGGAAGGCAATTCTGCCCTGCCCACTCCAAGGGCAGAGCACAAAATGTGCCTTGGAACCAAGAGGAAGAGAACCTTGCCCTGCCCTTGTGGAGGGCAGAATCGGGCTCTCCAAGGAAGAAATTCAAAGGAAAATTGTCACCCATGCATGCTACAAGGATCGAACAAGGAACCATGAGGAAGCTAGGCACTAAGGTCCACTACCGTGCCAAGAAGCCAAGAAAAAATGTAGCGTGTTTGCCTCCTCCGTGATTCGAACACGGGCCGTGAAGGAAGGGACTTTGCCCTGCCCTTGGCGCGGGCAGGGCAGCATCGTGTGTGGCGCACCAAGAAGCACCAACGCGCGCACCAATTTTCTCCCATGGCAGCACCAAGCGCGCACCAACTCACGTCCCTGGCGCACCAAACCTTTCCTGCCCTGCCCTTGGCATGGGCAGGGCAGCATCATACGCACCACGGAAAATTCTGCCGCGCCAAGCTCGCACAAGGCCGCACCAATTCTCGCACCAAGCTTCATTTTTCTGCCCTGCACTCCACAAGGGCAGGGCAGCCTCCTGGGAGTGAATTTTCATGGGCCGAAAATTCAAATTAAAACACCATTTTAATTCATTTCTTCACCAATTCAAAAGCCCATCCAAATCCCAAAATCCAAGAATAGAAAGTGTATAAATAGAAGCTAGATTGATGTAATTAAAACTTTTTAACAACTTTTGAACCTTTGAACTTTTACTTTGGCATTTTTACCTTCACTTTTGAATTTTACCTTTCTTTGAGCTTTGGCACTTGTTCTTGGTGACTTGACTGAGAATTCTGAGAATTGGGGAGGAGAATTGATCTCTCTTCTTCCTCATTCTTGCCTAAGCATTTCTAATCTTCTGTTTTTGAGTTGTGGGTGTGAGAAATTGAGGAAATTCTGTCTCAATTCCCATTCAAACTCTCTTTAAATCTTCTCTCCATAATTCAATTCAATTTCAATTTCCTTTACTGCTTCTTCTTTAAATTTTCTGTCAATTGCTTTGATACTTCAGATCTGGGAAGGAAATTGAGTTTTAGGCTCTGCTACCTAAGCTCTTGAGTCCTGAGATCACAATTCACTTTGGGTTCTTCTGTGAACCTTGCTGCATTTTATTTTCTTTCTGTTTGAATGCTTATTGCTTCTAATTCAATTTCTGCTCAATCAATTGTTGCAATTTACTTTCTCTTTGTTTAGATTCTGCAATCCCATTCCTCAAACCCCTTTTACATTCAAGCAATTTATCTTTCTTGCCATTTAAGTTACTGCAGTTTATGTTTCTTGCACTTTAAGTTTCAGTCATTTAATTCCTTGTTCTTTAAGTTTCTGCAAATTTACTTTCCTGTTCTCTAATTTACTGCACTTCTCCCTTCTCCCTCTACATTTATTGTCATTTACTTCTTGTTAAACACAAATCACTCAACCAACACTTGATTCGCTTGACTAAACCAACCACTAAACTAAAATTGCTCAATCCTTCAATCCCTGTGGGATCGACCTCACTCATGTGAGTTATTATTACTTGATGCGACCCGGTACACTTGCCGGTGAGTTTTGTGTTGGATCGTTTTCCACACATCACTTATCTTATCTTTTTTTTTCAAAAATCATATTTTTTCAAAATCTTATCTTATCTTTTTCAAAAATCATATCTTTTTCAAAATATTTTCTTTTTGTTAGTTTTTGTTTTTATTTTCTCCTACTACTATGAACTCTCACAACTTTGGCTATGAGTTTGGTTACAATTATGTTGCAGGAAGAGGAGATTATAATGACAACATGCATCAAGGATGGAACAATCAAAGATAGGAGGAGCCACAAGGATTTGATCAACCTTCATGGCAACAACCACCTGCAATGGACTATCAACAACCATTCTGTGATGCATATAAGGCAATGGCTATGGTGAGCAACCTTTTGATTATCAACAACCACCACCATATGCCTATGAACCCTCTCCTCAACATTATTTTGGACCACCATACTCACAGGCCCCTTACCACCAAACACCCTCATATGATCCTAACCCTTATCCACCATACCAACCACCTTATGAGCCATATGAACCATATCTAGAACCACCCCAATTTCAACCCAATTACTCCCAGGAACCACCACCTCCATATACACCATGTCCATATCCATCTACCCAAGAGTCATATGATCCTAATCATGCAATCCAAGCGGAACAAGAATCAAAGGATCATCTGAAGGAATCAGCGGATCGATTTCATGCAACTCTATATCAACTAAATCAAGCGATAAGTCGATTAGCTTCCCAATGCTCGGACACTCAAAGTGCTCCCATGGCTACATGTGGAGAATCAATAAAAGAGCGTAGCATAAAGGAGACACTAGAAACTCCAATGGACAATGAGGAACATACCTTTGTATTGGAACAATTGGAGGAAGCTGTAATTGTTAAAGAGGAAGAAGTAGTCGAAGACTTAGGAGACGCGGAACCTCCATGGGAAAGCTCAGTCATAAAACCCCCTTCTAAGGAGTTTGAATTTGTTGCTGAGGAAGATGTACAACCTCCAAGGCATATCCTGGTTGAAGACTTGGAAGAGGTTGATCAAGAGATGGAGATTAAAGAAGATGAAGCACAACCTCTCATGCCCTTGGTAAGTAATAAAGAAGAGATTGACTTAGAAGAAAGCTACCAAGAGGATGAGATTGAAATTGAGGAAGCTTGCAAAGAGGTGGAAGTTGTCAAAGAAGAGCACAAGGGAGTGGAGCTTGCAAGATCATTAGAAACACCTCTCTCAAAGCCATTATCCAACACAACGTTCAAGTGGGTAAAATTCCTATCCTTATCCTTTACTTTCCCACTTGAATATGGGCTACTGGAGATGGATGGTCAACTTAGTGCTCTTTGTGCCATTAAGAGTAAGAGGAAGATGATTAGTGGTTGGAGTTGTCAAGCAAGGTTCAACATGGTTGTATGCTCCAAGTTGAAATGCAAGGTTTAGTGTAAAGCTCAATTGAATAGGTCTAGGAAGCTGTTTGGATTCCTTAGTGAGAATTTCAATTGCGTGCCACCCAGATGGAATCATGATAATCAACAAGAAGGCGGGTGCAAAAGCAAGGTTTGGGACCCCGGAATTCAGTTTAGCAATCAATACTCTTGGGGCCTTGTCACTTGCTTTAACTTGCTTGAAGGCTTTCTAGGCCTAGTTTAGGATCCCGGAGGCTACTGGAATTCCAAACATTGGTGGAGATTTTTGGATGAATACAAGCACAAGCCACCATAACAAGGAGCTCATCAAATGTCCAACTTAAGGACTTTAACTAAAAGTGCTAGGTGGGAGACAACCCACCATGGTATGATCGTTCCTTTTTCAGTTTTAATTTTTAGTCTGTTCTCGAGTTCTGCTTGAACCTGGAATCTTGCATAGCATTCATATTGGCATTGCATTCTGCATACTGAATTATTATAAAAAAAAAGAGCATGCGATGCGACAGCGTCGATGACGCGTCCGTGTCATAGGTGCCTTGGACATGAGAAGAAAAGAAACAGAGAGTCACGCGAAAGTGTGGGTGGAGGCATGCCTTTGGCACAAATTGATTCACGTGACCGTGTCGCTGACGCGTCCGCGTCATGTGGCAAAAATGCCTCCCACGCGTCCGCGTCACCCACGCGAATGTGTGGTCCTATAAAATCGACGTAAACGGGTGTATGGCAGCAAGTTGTGATGGAGTGGGGCTGGAATGGTGCTGGAAGCACAAACCCCATCACGCGTACGCGTCGCCCACGCGTCCGCGTCACTTACAAATCGCGCCATCTATGCGAACGCGTGCTCCACGCGTCCGCGTTACCTTCACCGCACAACTTATCCAAATCACCGCCAACTATCCTATCTTTTCTTCCCCAAATCTAAATCTTGTATTTCCCTTCTTTTTCTTTTTCTTTTCTTTTCTTTTAATTGGTGTTGGAAATTTATTTGGGTCATTATTTTGCTTGTGGATTATTAAGGAATCGTTTGATAATTATATATTACTTTTTATAGGGTTGCTTGCATGTTCAATTTAATACTTTCAATAACTTATTTACCATGCATGCTAAGTGTTTGTGAAAAAGCCCGCATGGCATCATGCACTACTTTTATATTATCCTACTACTTTAATGCCTGTTTTTCAAAAAACCTTTTTTATATTTTATTAATTAAATATAATTGTTATTACAAACATATTGTTAGTTTGAAAGACTTGGTAATCTAACTTGGACATTGAATGCTTGATCTATGCTACTCATGCCTTTGCCGGCATGCCAATAAATACCTTGCATTTAACTGTCATCACATGCACTTGCTATATTTCCATTGATGACTTTTCACATGTAGTCATGACCATGTGTTAACGTCATTATTCTTTACTATGCATTGATTACCACCTTTCCCGTTCTCTTCCTTGCTCTAACCCTTAGCTTTAAAAGTTACTTTCTTTTTCCCTTTTCAGGATGGCCACCAAGAAGGGTAAAGAGAAAGCTACTCCCAAACCACCGGCAAGGAAAGGAACAAAAAGAGCACCAGCTGAGGAACCACAACCCCCCATCCACTTGCACATCTTAGCATGCACCGAGGACGGTGCAATCTTTAAGTGTGGGGAGGTCGATACCGACTTCCAGGGGTTAGTTACCTTCTTTTCAACACCAATACTCTATTTTCTTTGTTTGTTCCTTGTTGCATTTGTATATTTGATTGCATGTTTATTTGATTTTATGCATTTAGTCACTACTTGGTTGAAGTAATATTTTCTTTTTCAAGAAATTTTTATAGTATTTCACTAATTTAAATTAAAACTTTTGTGTTAAACTTGTTTGGAAGTTGTATTTGGAACATGGTTTTTGAGCCAAAGAACACACAACCTGTGAGATTTTGAGCTTATTTATATGGTTACATTATTTAACCATAACATTTTATTCTTGTGTGTTTCTTTCTCTATAACTGCAATCTAGATTTTGTTCCAGTCTATATGTCCAATAATTAGTGTATTTACATGCTTGCATATGATTGAGGCCATTACTTGTTTTTGCTCACTTATCCCAAATAGCCTACCCTTTCAATCACCTTTGTTAGCCTCCTTGAGCCTTTTTTACCCCTTCTTCTGTTTTATAACCACATTACTAGCCTTAAGCAGAAAAACAAATTAAAAATATCAAGTTGAATCCTTGGTTAGCTTAAGATAGATATTCTGTATAATTTAAGTATGAGGAATTTTATGGGAACATGGAATGATAGGGAAAAAGGGAATTAAATTGAATAAGTTATTTCAAAATCTGGGAAGCATGCTCATGTGAAATCAAAATAATTAAATTACCATATGCATTGAGATAAAAAAAAATTTTTAAGTAATTAAATAAGGGGATACAAAAATTTCCCTAATGCAAAATAAAAAGAATCAATGCACATGGGACAAAATTCAAAATTAAATTTGGTGCATAAGCATGTAATACAAAAGTGGAAAAATTTGGGTAAGTAAGTAAAAGAACTTTAAATTTATATAAAGTATGTATGTTAAGTGAGATCTTAGACTAATCAAAGATTCACTTTGTTAGCTCACTTAACTTTATATATACATCCTTACCTTTACCTCAGCCCCATTACAACCTTGAAAAGACCTCGTGATGTTTGCATTGGTATACTAAATATTTGTTGATTGGTTAGATGAAGAACAAGGCTTAGAAAGCATGACTAGAGAATAGTAGAGTGAATTACCCTATATACTAGAGAGATTAGAGGGCACATACACTACCAGTGAGGGTTCAATGCTTGATTCTATGTTCCCTGCTTTTATGAGCTATCTTCTTAAAAGTTTACTTGTCTTTTATTGTGTAATTTGAATTAGTGGAATTTGATTCATATTTTTTTTTGGAGAACTTATTTACTTTTAACCAAGTAGGTAGAAACATTTTACATGTAATTGCATTCATATAGATAGGATGCATTGCATACTCTCTATCATTCCTCTTTACTCCTTTATAGCTTCTCTTGAGTTTAGCATGAGAACATGCTAATGTTTAAGCGTGGGGAGGTTGATAAACCACTATTTTATGGTTTATCTTGTTCTTAATTGAGTGGATTTTATCAATCTTTCATACACTTATTCATACTAATTGCATGGTTTTACATTCTCCTTCCTGATTTTGTGCTATGATTGAAACCATGCTTCTTTGGCCTTATATTTGCTAATATTAATCCTCTCTTATTACCATTAGATGCCGTGATATGTGTGTTAAGTGTTTTCAGAGATTACAGGACAGGAATGACTTAGAGGATGGAAAGGAAGCATGCAAAAGTGGAAGGAATACGAGAAGTTGAAGGAACTGCAAAGTTGTCAGCCTGACCCTCTCGCACTTAAACAACCATAACTTGAGCTACAGATGTTCAAATAATGCGGTTCTAGTTTCGTTGGAAAGCTAAAGTCCGGGGCTTCGATTTGATATATAATTTGCTATAGTGGCCATACAGATAGGCGATGCGAATGCGTGCTCCACGCGAATGCGTCGCAGTGACGAAAATCAGCGTGTTTGATTTCATAACCAACGAGTTCTAGGCTATTTTTTGACCCAGTTCTCAGCCTCAAAAATATATATTAGAAGCTATAAAGTGAGGGAATGCATCCATTCATAAGAGAACAATGGGGATGACTCATAATTCACTTTTCATAATTTAGATGTAGCTTTAGAGAGAGAGGCTCTCTCCTCTCACTTAGGATTTAGGATTTCTATTAGGATTTGGCTATGATTTCTTCAATTACAGGTTCAATGTTTCTTTAATTTATATTTCTCTTCCATTTTTAGATACTCTAATACTTTTATTTGATATATGTTGCTGTTCATACCCTGACCGAGCTCCTCCAGCTCGGCAAAATCATAAAAGGTCCGACCTCATCTTAAGGCTCACGCCTAAAGGTCGGACCTCGGACGATAATGCAAGGAAGGCCCATCAGAAGGAACACAGCCCAAAATCTAAAGGCCGAAAAGGCCTAGAAGAGGCGGTTCCACAAAGATAGAGATAAAACTCCCAAAAGATAAGATAAGATAAGAATATCTTATCCAGGGAAGATCACGGCCAACTACTATAAATACACTGGAGCACCCAGGTATGAGACACATTCTACATTCTACACATATCTGCTTGGACCCATGCTAACTTAAGCATCGGAGTGTCATTGCAGGTACAACCACCCGCCGCTCAGCGCATCAAGCTCGGGTCACGGAACCCCCACCTCGGGTCTTGCCAGACGACCGAGCTCCACGTTTCAGGTAACCCTCGGAACATTGGCGCCGTTGCCGGGGAACTGGAAGTCATCCCTTTACCATGGCGGACGACCCTCCCAACAATGACCACGCTACATCAGAACAAGAGGAGGAAGTTGACACCGGAGAACGACCGGACAGCCCTCTATCACCGCGCACTCCAGGAGGAAACAAACAGAATCGCCCAAAGACATCACTCCCAAACAAAGATCCACAAAATCCCGAAAAAGAAAAGAGCTCGGAAATTTTAGAAGCAGTCCTGGCACAACAGAACCGACTGAAACAACTCGAAGAGGACATAAAGAAGCAGAAAGAAACTGAACAAGATCTGAGAAGGGAGGCTCGCAAGCGCAGAGAATTAGAAGAAAAACTACGGAAAATAGAGGCCAACCTGAAAGACCGGACGGAACGCGGCACCACCCCCGAAGGCAACCATGATCCCTTCACGCAAGAGATCATGGAGGAGAAGGTACCGCGAAACTTCAAACCACCCGATATGGATCTCTACGACGGCACCACCGATCCAAGTCACCACCTCAGCAACTTCAGAAGCAGAATGTACCTGGTCGACGCCTCCGACGCGATTCGATGCAAAGCCTTCCCCACCACTCTCACCAAGTCAGCCATGAAGTGGTTCGACAACCTGCCACCAAAATCAATCACCAGCTTCGAAGACCTAACCAAAAAATTCCTAACAAGGTTCTCTATTCAAAAGGACAAGACAAAACATGCCCCCAGTCTACTCGGGGTCAAACAAGGTAACCAAGAAACTCTCCGAGAATACATGGAGCGATTCAACAAAGCCTGCCTGGACATACAACACTTGCCCACTGAAGCAGCTATCATGGGACTGGCAAACGGCCTAAAGGAAGGACCGTTTAGCCAATCCCTATCCAAACGATACCCGACCTCCCTATACGAGGTGCAGGAGCGGGCAGAAAAATATATCAATATGGAGGAAACCTCCCAGCTAAGAGACTCTTCTAGGAAGGAATCAACCTACCCACTCCGAGATCGAGATCGGGAACAGAAGAAGAAAGAAGAACCCAACTCGGACAAGCCACGGAAGTACCACAACTACACCCCCCTCCGAGTCTCCCTGGTAGACATCTACAGAGAAGTATGCCACACCGAAAAGATCCCACCACCCCGACCTCTAAAACACAAGAGAGCGGGGAGAGATCGGTCCGAATACTGTGAATATCACAAGCTCTACGGTCATTCTACCAACGACTGCCACGACCTAAAGAATGTTATAGAAAAGCTAGCCAGAGAAGGAAAACTCGACAGGTACATGGCAGAGAAAGGAGAAGAGACCAAGAAGAGAAGGAGGGGAGATAACGAAGATCGGACCGAACAAACCCCGCAAAACCCTGAAAGGCACGTACACATGATAAACGGAGGTTTTGCAGGCGGAGGAACATCCAGATCCTCGCGAAAAAGACACCTCAAAGAAGTCTATCATGTCCGAGAAGACAGTCCCCTGCCCGAGTTACCCACTATCTCATTTACCCGAGAAGATGCTCAGGGGATAATACCCGGGCACGACGATCCAATGGTGATCACCGTTATTCTAGCAAACGCCAACTTACATCGAACCCTGATTGACCAGGGAAGCTCAGCAGATATCCTGTTCAAAGCGGCCTTCGACAAGCTCGGACTTGAAGAAAAAGAGCTAAAAGCCTATCCCACCGACCTATTTGGGCTAGGGGACACCCCGATCCATCCCTTAGGATACATCTCGCTACACACTACCTTTGGAAGAGGCGAGCAATCTAAAACATTAAGCATCGACTACATTGTAGTCGACGTCACTTCAGCATACAATGCCCTCATTGGGTGACCAACCTTAAACAGACTGGCAGCTATAGTCTCGACCCCACACCTCTGTATGAAGTTCCCTACCACAAAAGGAATCGCTACCCTAAAGGGCGACCAAAAACTAGCACGACGATGCTACAACGAAAGCCGAAGCCTAAAAGGGAAAGAGATCAACACGATAGAACTCGGACGAGTTCAAGCCCGAGAAGATCTTCGGCCACAACCAGAGGGAGAAACCGAAAAAGTCCAAATTGGGAGCACACCTGAAAAAATAACAAACATAGGGGCAAATCTCGAGACAGGCCTAAAAGAGGAACTCATAAACCCCTTAAGGGAGAATTCCGACCTCTTCGCCTGGAAAGCCTCCGACATGCCAGGCATAAGCCCCGATCTGATGTGCCATAAGCTATCAGTGTACCCGGGATCCCGACCTGTCCAACAAAGATGCAGGAAGCTCGGGCCCGAACGCATGCAAGCAATAGAAGAACAAGTACAAGCACTACTAGATGCAGGGTTCATTAGGGAAGTAAAATACCCCCTATGGCTCGCAAACGTGGTCCTGGTAAAAAAGCCCAATGGAAAATGGAGGATGTGCGTCGACTACACGGATCTCAACAAAGCCTGCCCCAAAGATCCATATCCGCTACCAAACATCGATGCCTTAGTAGACGCAGCCTCAGGCTATAGATATCTCTCCTTCATGGACGCATACTCGGGATACAACCAAATCCCGATGTATGGACCTGACCAAGAAAAGACCTCGTTCATAACCCCAAGGGCAAACTACTGCTACGTAGTAATGCCCTTCGGGCTGAAGAACGCAGGGGCAACCTACCAGAGGCTAATGAACAAAGTGTTCTCAGAGCACATCGGACTACAACTGGAGGTGTACGTCGACGACATGCTGGTAAAGACACAAGAAGACAGAAACTTGCTGACCGACCTCACCAGTGTCTTCGGCACCCTCAGAAAACACAACATGAGACTTAACCCGACGAAGTGCACCTTCGCCGCAGAAGCCGGAAAGTTCTTAGGCTTCATGCTGACTCAAAGGGGCATCGAAGCAAACCCGGACAAATGCCAAGCAATACTCAATATGAAGAGCCCGACGTGTGTCAAAGAAGTACAACAACTGAATGGAAGGCTGGCCGCCCTATCAAGATTCTTGGCAGGATCAGCAATAAAATCACTACCTCTCTACTCACTCCTAAAGAAAGGGAAACCCTTCTCGTGGACCCCGGAGTGCGAAAAAGCCTTTCAAGAATTCAAGGAATTCCTCGGGCAGCCACCAGTCCTAACCCGACCTTTAAAAGGGGAAGAGCTCGTACTATACCTCTCGGTCGGACATCGAGCAATCGCTTAATACGAGAAAATGACCAAGGACAACACCCCATATACTTTGTAAGCAAGGCACTACAAGGGGCCGAATTAAACTATCAGAAAATAGAAAAATTCGCCTACGCCCTAGTGTTCACAGCTCGGAGGCTCCGTCCCTACTTTCAAGCCCACACCATCAAAGTCCGGACAAACCAACCCATGAGACACATCCTACAAAAAACAGACCTGGCAGGGCGAATCCTACAATGGGCGGTGGAACTGACCGAGTTCGACCTCCACTATGAAGCCCAGACTGCCATAAAATCCCAGTATCTAGCCGACTTCATCGCAGAATACACTGAGACCCCTGGAACCCCACTCTCGTGGAACCTGTATGTCGATGGGTCCTCAAACAAAACAGGAAGCGGAGCCGGTGTTATACTCGAAAGCGACCAAGGAACGCGGATAGAACTATCCCTAAAATTCGAGTTCCAGGCTTCAAACAACCAAGCCGAATACGAGGCCCTACTAGCAGGTCTAAAGCTAGCCGAAGAGGTCGGAGCCCAGAGAATCACGATCTTCAGCGACTCCCAGGTCATCACATCACAAGTAAATGGAAGTTACCAGGCCAAAGACCCAACTATGAAAAAATACCTGGACCAAACACAGGCACAATTATGCCACTTTCCAGAAATACAAATACAGCACATACCTCGGGAACAAAATGCCCGGGCAGACGCCCTCTCAAAGCTCGCTAGCACCAAGCCCGGAGGCAACAACAGAAGTCTCCTCCAAGAAACCTTACAATCTCCCTCCGTGCTAAGAGAGGAAGAAACGCTAAATATATCCAACCAACAGCAAGGATGGATGACCCCCATACTCAACTACCTGAAGTCGGGAACTCTCCCCGCCGAAAGAAAAGAAGCTAAAAGACTTACAAAGGACGCCCAAAATTATACACTAATTCACGACGTATTATACAGAAGAAGATTCTCAAACCCCCTCCTTAGGTGCGTCCCAACCTCAGAAACAAAAGGCGTCCTCAAAGAAGTCCACGAAGGCATGTGTGGGAACCATCTCGGAGCTCGGGCACTATCCAAAAAAGTAGTCAGAGCCGGGTTCTACTGGCCGACCTTGCAAAAAGACGCAACAGAGTTTGTGAAAATATGCCCCCCCTGCCAAAAACACGCCAATTTTCACAAGGCACCACCCGAAGACCTTATTAGCATCACTGCACCATGGCCCTTCGCAAAATGGGGACTCGACCTACTCGGCCCGTTCCCACAAGGACCGGGGCAAGTCAAATACCTCATAGTAGGGGTCGACTACTTCACAAAGTGGATCGAAGCTGAACCCTTAACCACCATTACGGCTCAGAAAAGCCGCAAATTCCTATACAAAAACATTGTCACAAGGTTCGAAGTCCCCTACTCCATCACAACAGACAATGGAACACAATTCACGGACACAAGTTTTCAGAAATTGGTGGCCGAACTAAAAATCAAACAGCAATTCACATCAGTCGAGCACCCACAAGCCAATGGGCAAGCAGAAGCTGCAAATAAAGTCATCTTGGCCAGGTTAAAACGAAGACTCCAAGAGGCCAAAGGGGCATGGGCCGAAGAGCTCCCCCAGGTGCTATGGGCATATCGGACAACCCCACACTCTACAACGGGAGAATCGCCATTCCGACTAGCTTATGGAATGGAGGCAATGATTCCTATTGAAATAGAGGAAGGGTCACCTAGAACCATCTTCTACAACGAAAAAGATAACCCGCAGGCACAAAGGGAAGAACTCGACCTCCTCCCCGAGGTCCGAGAAAGAGCTCGGATTCGAGAAGAAGCCTTAAAACGGCGAACGGCCCTCAGATACAATCAGAAAGTAATAAAGCGAAGCTTCTCCATTCACGACCTGATCCTAATCTGAAATGACATCGGAACACAAAAGTCGGGAGAAGGAAAGCTAGCTGCAAATTAGAAAGGACCCTACAAGGTAACAGAAGTCTTAGGGACAGGCTATTACAAAATATCCGACCTAGAGGGCAATGAGCTGCCCAGGGCCTGGCACGCCTGTAACCTAAGACGATACTACAGCTAAAAAAATTTAACCCAAGGTGTACTCTTTTTCCCTACAAGGGTTTTTTAATGAGACACCCGGTTAAAGTAAGACACCCGAACTAGTCAAGGGTAAACACTCTGTAAATATTCTTTCTTTTTAATACTAATCAAATTTCTCTATTTCCTTTTCTTCTTCCGCATGAGGAAACAAAATCCTAGAAAGTACCCCGCCAAGGCGCATTAATTTATGCTCGGCAAAACGCAAAAAATCATTTGCCAAGAGACCACACAAGGTCGGCAAAGATAAAGCGACGAGGTTCAAATTAATGTGAGAAGTTATAAAGTAACTCTGAAAAGGCTCAAAAAGCCAAATAAAAAGAGATTACAAAAATAAGTTAAAGGGCCGACCGGCAACAAGGTCGGACCCAACAAAGGAGGTACTCGAAACGTCCGAGGTCCGAGGAAAAACTCGGATCAAAAGGAAGGAGCCTTAAAATGGCGAAAACAAGGATTTCGAAAACGCTTACTAAAAAGTTGCTTTACAAAAACAACTAAAAAGTACAAGCGAAAGAACGAAATCGAAGGAAGTTTCGAAAATGCTTACTAAAAAGTTGCTTTACAAAAAACAACTAAAAAGTACAAGCGAAAGAACGAAATCGAAGGAAGTTTCGAAAACGCTTACTAAAAAGTTGCTTTACAAAAAACAACTAAAAAGTACAAGCGAAAGAACGAAATCGAAGGAAGTTTCGAAAACGCTTACTAAAAAGTTGCTTTACAAAAACAACTAAAAAGTACAAAGCGAAAGAACGAAACCAAAGGCAAAAGTTCCAAGCGCTAGCTAAAAAGTTGTTATCCAAAAACAACTAAAAAGCATAAAAGCGAAACAAAAAGCCAAAACGCGAACAAAAACACCGCATAAATAAGCTAAAAAGTTACTACAAGTAGCTAATAAGCAAAAAGGTGTCCAAAACGTTCGCAGAAACCATCCAAAAACAAAAGAGCCCACAGGTCGGGCAAAACACCAAAAATAAAAGATTACAGAGGATCAAGGCCCTTTCCGGACTCCACATCAACAGCAGGCTGCGGAGGAAACATAGATATCGGGACTGCATCGACGGCAACATCATCCCGGTTTGAAACCTCCACGCCAGATCCCTTCCCGACCAAAGGTGAAGTCGGGTTCTCAACTGGAACACTGGGATCGGACATCGGAACCTCATCCTCGGTAGGAGCAGGAACAATCTTTCCCTCCACAACAACGTTATCCGTACTGAATAAGCTCAGATCCAGGTCGGGAGCAAGAACCCGGACCTGATCCCTCAAATTCACAAACATAGCATCCATACCCTTGGCCACATGACCTTCCAGCTCGTAAAAATCATCCCGAGCAGATTGCAACTTCTCCTTTGTCTCCACAAGCTCGGCATACAGCTTAGTATAATTCTCTGTAGCCGCCTTCGCCATCTCCTCAGATGTCTTCGCTGACGCCACAGCCGCGGTAGCTTTAGCTTTCTCTTTCTCCAAAGACGCCTCCAGCTCAGTAATCCTGGCAGCCTTCAGTTGACTAATCTTCTCAAACTCGGACTGAGCCTTCTCAAGTCGGGAGCTGGTCACGCCAATGGGAGATTTCTTGAACTCCCGGGCAATAGCAGCATGAAGACTGGCCATCCGAACACAACTCCGCGCCATATACTGAAAATGATGCTCCATAGACACGTCATCAGTAGAGATAAAAGTCTGAGGGAGAATATGCTGTTCAATCCAACCAAGAGCATCGAAATCCTTATCGTTAAAACCCGCAAGCTCTTGAGAGGTCTTCTGCTTCTTGGGAGGAGGACCCGAGAACGGGGGAGGAGAAGAGGTAGCAGGCCCGGAGGTCGGAGGGTCTTGATTTATAGCTCGGAACTGGGGAGTCGGAATAGTCTTCGACCGAGTCTGAACACCCACGGTAGCCTTCTGCGGAGAAGATCGAGTAGAAGCCTCAGCCTCGATATTTCGAGCAGCCACAGACTTCTTCGTCCGACGAAGGAACTTCATGGAATCCGCCTGAGAAGACATCTCTGCAGAAATATAAAGAAAAGGATTACCACAGCAGAAATTCAACCAAAAACAAGTAAAACAACAATATTGAAAAAGAAGAATCTCGGAGAGGTCGGGAAACTACCTAACTCGGAACGGAGAAGGCTTGGATCCCCCAACATTTTCTTCGTATCCAAGTGAGGTGCCCGACCCCATAAACTGCTCACCACACCCACAAAAGCCTGCTCAACCTCATCTAGACTCTCAAAAGTATACTTAGCAGACACTACATTCTCCTGCCAACAAAGAGGAAAAGAAGGCTCCCCACTCTCATCCAGAAAGAAAGGTCGGACGTCTCCAGTAGCCCGGACCTTGAAATAAAAGTTCTTGAAATCATGAAAGGACTCATCATAAAGGGTACAAAAATTCCTTCCCTGGTTAGCCCTAAAAGAGACCCAAGACACCTTCCCTCCACCCGACCCCGGCTTCGTCAACACAAACAAATAGGAAAAAAGAGAAATAGAGGGAGCGACGCCCAAAAACTGACACAAAAGTTGAAACAGCTTTAAAAACGCCCAAGAATTTGGATGGAGCTGCGTAGGGGCAAGGTTACAAGACCACAACACCTCGGACTCCAGGTCGGTAAAAGGAAGTCGGACACTCAGCTTAGAGAAAAAACAATCATAAGCATAAAAGAAGAGCTTCTCAGAACTATCTAAAGGCGGAAAGCAAACTCTCTCCTCGGAATCCGGGGCTACTAGCTCATAATCCCTCTCAGACTCTCTATTCTCACATATACTACAGTGCCTACGGAACCTAGCCAAATATTCAGAATCTACCACAGAAGGGACTTTTAGAGGAAGAGGGTCTACCCAACCAAGACCACTTGGAATCTTGGTCGACATCGCCTGAAGAACCTTTTCGAGACATAAAACTCTTACCTACAAAGAAGAAATACAAAAGCAAGCAAAAATCACATAAAGCAGACAGCGAAAAACCCGTTCAGCCAAGCAAGAAACAAAAAAGAAAAATGCGGCAACCCGGAACAAAGTACCAGAAAAACAAAAAAGAGCCCCCCCCATATGCAAACAAAGCAATGGCGGCACCTCTTTTTGGGGCAACCCAGGCATAAAGAAAGAAGAAACAGACAAAGAGCCACACAAAAGAACAGAAAGCATATGTGCGCAAAGAAAAGAGACGGGAACAAACCTGGAAAGAAGGAAGCGAGGACGACGAGCTCCAAGACAAGGAGAACGGAACGGCGGCGCAGAGGAAACCCCGGAAAAGCACGCGGAAAAATTCGGAGAAGAAGAGCAAAGAGAAAAGCGATGCTCGAAAAAGGAAATGGCGAAAACTAAAAAAACAAAGAAGGGAACAGAATAAACGAAAGGAAGGGAGCAAATAAATAATACCGTCACAGAGCCCGAACGGAAATCGAGGAGAAACGGTAAAATGCAATAAATGCAGGAACGGTCATTTTGAAATTTTGAAAAGACTACTATGCCCGAGCTTGACCTCCCAAAAAAGGACGAACTCGGACAGGGGCACTGTTCATACCCTGACCGAGCTCCTCCAGCTCGGCAAAATCATAAAAGGTCCGACCTCATCTTAAGGCTCACGCCTAAAGGTCGGACCTCGGACGATAATGCAAGGAAGGCCCATCAGAAGGAACACAGCCCAAAATCTAAAGGCCGAAAAGGCCTAGAAGAGGCGGTTCCACAAAGATAGAGATAAAACTCCCAAAAGATAAGATAAGATAAGAATATCTTATCCAGGGAAGATCACGGCCAACTACTATAAATACACTGGAGCACCCAGGTATGAGACACATTCTACATTCTACACATATCTGCTTGGACCCATGCTAACTTAAGCATCGGAGTGTCATTGCAGGTACAACCACCCGCCACTCAGCGCATCAAGCTCGGGTCACGGAACCCCCACCTCGGGTCTTGCCAGACGACCGAGCTCCACGTTTCAGGTAACCCTCGGAACAGTTGCCAAATTGGCTTATAAACTTTTTCATGTTAGGATTTTCTTAACTAATGCAATTTGAGGTATTTTTAGATATATGATTTTAATTTAGCTTTCTACAATCTTGGTTTTGGTTGATTAATTGGTAACTCTTGGGTTCTCAAACTCATCGTGATTAATAATTGATATCTTTGCTGATTGATTTAGATTCCTATAACTCTAGTCTTTCCTTAGGAGTTGACTAGGACTTTAGGTGTTAAATTGATTTATCCACTTGACTTACCTTCATAGTTAGAGGTTGACTTAGTGGGAGCAAAAATATAATTATCATCACCATTGATAAGGATAACTAGGATAGGACTTCTAATTTTCATACCTTGCCAAGAGTTTTATTAGCTATTGATTTATTAATTCCTACAATCTATTTTCCTTGTTCAACCTTTCAAAAACCCAAAAATACTATTTTCCATAACCAATAATAAAATACATCTCCCTGCAATTCCTTGAGAAGATGACCCGAAGTTTGAATACTTCAGTTATTTATTTTTATTGGGTTTGCTTAAGTGACAAACAAAACTGTTGTATGAAAAGATTTTTGTTGGTTTAGAAACTATACGTACAACGCGATTATATTTTTAAATTTATTTACCGATAGAAAAACCGATCGTCATGCATCTTCCTCTTATTCCATATGTGAGGGTGGAAAGTTCTCTAATTCACTGGAGTATAAACTCCTTTGGTTGGTTTTCTCACTTTCTTCCATAGGAACTTGCATTGTATCTCTTGGGAAGGAATTTGCTTGTTCCTCTTCCTGGTTCTTAATCATCGTCTGCACATAATTCTCTATATTTTTGACACTCGTCTTTATATCATGTAGGAATTCTTTCATGAGGAGCTCAAGATCTGATGGTATTTGAGATGAATAAGGAGATTGTGGCTCTTGATATGAATAAGAAGGAGATGATGGTTCTTGATATGAATAGGGAGATGGTGGCTCTTGGTATGGGTAGAAAGATGATAGTTCTTGACATGGATAGAAAGATGATGGTTCTTGATATGAATATTGAGATGGTGGCTCTTGATATAAATATGGAGGTGGTGGCTTTTGATAGTTGGAACATGGAGCATTGAAGTCTCTTTGGTTTTGACCTTGCAAACCAAAATTTGGATAGCTCCTCCATCCACCATAATATGAATCACTACTCGGGTGTGAGTAGTAACCCATGTGATCTCTCTCCATTATTTTTTCTTAGCACAAAACACCAAACATAATTAAACGGACCATGTGGTAAACAGGAAAGCAAAGAAGAAAGAACAGAATTCTAAGAATTAAAATAAAGCTAACTAGGAAACACCAAACTTAATTTCAGAAATTAAGAAAAATATTGGTGCTATTTATTTAAAATTTTTTTCGGAAATTTTTTAAATATTTAAAACAAATTTTAAATAAAAAATGAAAATAAAAATAAAAATAAAATGCCTAATCTAAGCAATCAAACAACTAATAGTTGTTAATCACTATCAATCTCCGGCAATGGCGCCAAAAACTTGGTGCGGTATTTTACAACCCACAAACTAACAGGCAAGTACACCGGGTCGTACCAACTAATATCTTATGTGAGTAGGATCGATCCCACAAGGATTGATGGATTAATCAACAATAGTGTTTGATAGGCTTAGTTAGACAAACAGAAAATAGTGTTTAGATGTTCAAAAAGCATTAATGAGTAAAGAAGAGTTTGAGAGACAGGTGAATAAGTGAATAAATTGGGAATAAAATATGGAGAAGATAGTTAAGGCTTCAGAGTTATCTATTTTTCTGGATTTACTTTTCTTACTAACTATTTTAATTATGTAGGATTTAATTTATGGCAAACTATGTGTGCCTAGACCCTAATTCCTTAGACCTTCCTAGTCTCCTCTAAAATTTATTAACAGCCAATTCCTTAGTCAATTATTCCAATTAGAGGGTGAAGTTCAAATTCCAGTTTATATGCCACAAAATTCTAATTCCCAAAAATAAGGGGATTATATGTCACGTATCCCGTTAAATCCAAATAATTAAAATTTAAGAGACATTATTTTCAAGCTGTTGTTCAAGTAAAGAGCTTTTCCAAGTTTTACAAGAACTCAAATAGAAAGAGGGTCATACTTCCGTTCCACCCAAATTCATTAAATAAAGAGCGAAAACAATTCTTAAATTATAAATCCATGTATAAATTGAAATAGAAAAAGTAATAAAATCAATCCATACAAATAGACAGAGCTCCTAACCTTAACAATGGAGGTTTAGTTGCTCATGGAATGCGGAATGTAAATTTGTATAGAATTCCCTAATGGAATCCCCCTAATGGAATCTAACCTAATAGAAGAGAAGTCTCTCCGTTTTAATAACTAATCCTAATTAATTTAAAATCTAATATCTAAAATTAAGATAATATCTTTTCCTATTTTCAAATTCAAATTTGAATTTAAATCAGAATTAATTAACTACTCCGCGTCTTGTAACGTGCGGACCACTTGGCTTCATTGGATCTGCGCCTAACTTGTGTGCTAAAATGGGGCCCAGAAATCACCCCCCAGCGGTTTCTGAGTTTTCTGCACGTGGTGCATGTCACGCGTACGTGTCAGTCACGCGTACGTGTCAGTCACGCGTACGCGTCGATGGTCTTTTTCGCAAGTCACGCAGACGTGTCGGTCACGCTCACGCATCGTTGTGCAATTCTTCAAATCACGCGTACACGTCAGTCACGCGCACGCGTCGCCATGGAAAGCTCCAAATCACGCGTACGCATCAGTCACGCGCACGCGTCGCTCTTCACTGCCATCTCTTTTGATTCTTGTGCTGTAGAAACTCTATCAAATCCAGCTGAATGCTACCTAAAATAAACAAAATTGCAACAGACTCAAAGTAGCATCCATATTGGCTAAAAGATAATTAATTCTTTATTAAACTCAACAAATTAGATGTAAATTCACTAGGAAAAGATAGGAAAGATGCTCACGCATCAAGGAGTTAGATGAAGTTGATGAACAAAGGATTGAGAATGAAGAAGTTTATGAAGAGGTGGAGATTGACACGGAAGAACATAAGGAAGTAGAGCTTTCAAGCACATTAGAAACACCTCTCCCCAAGCCATCACCATCCATTCTTTCATTCAAGTGGGTAAATTCCTTATACTTAAGCTTCATTATTCCCCTTGAATATGGTTTGCTTGAGACGGATGGTCAACTTAGAAAAATTTGTGGCTTCAAGAGTAAATGGGAGATGGCTAGTGGTTAGAAACATCATTCTAGGTTCATTATGGTTGTATGTTCAAAGTTTGATTGCAAGGTTTGGTATAAAGCTAGATTGCTTGGGTCTAGAAGGATGTTTGGTCACTTAAATGAGAATCCCAAGACTATGGCACTCAATTGGATTAATAATGACTTGAAGATGGGTGTCAAAACAAGATATGTGATCCGAGAATACATGAGGATCAACTTTGGGAGCTCATAGCTTGTGAAGAACTCCACCCAAGGTTGGAGTTATTAATTTTGAAGAATGGTGCTTATTGGAGACTCAGGCATTGGTGGATGCTCCAATATGAGTTCAAGCACAAGCCACCTTGATGAGGAGCTCCCCATAAGTCCAACTTAAGGACAATAAACAAAAGTGTTAGGTGGGAGACACCCCACCATGGTAACCTCTTTTCATTTTCTCTTTTTGTACATATTGGTAATTAGTTTAAAGTCATGTTTAGTTTAGTTTTTTTAGTTTATTTGGTAGTTTAGTATGTTAAATAAGGTTTTATGGTGTTTTGGTAACTGTTTGGAGGTTTGGAATGCTTGGATTGGTGCAAAAACATAGAAAAATTTTTGAAAAACAGAGCACCATCCAAGCGTACGCGTACGGTGCACGTACGCATGCCCAAGCTTTTCAGGCCATTCCACGTGCACGCACACATGATGCATCCGCGTGGATGCAGAAGTTCCACCCCCAGACAAGGACCCGAGAGTTGCGCCTGCACTGTGCGAACTTTGTGCTTGAGGCACAAACATCAACCCGTGCGTAAGCGCGATGGATGTGTGCGCGCCCCATCTGTGGTTTACCAGGAACATGTACGCGTGCCTTGCACGTACGCGTCATGTCCATTGCACCACCATCCCCGCGCGCGCGCCATGCGAGGGTACGCGCGGATGTCCTTCCTTTACTACATTTCTTTTCTTCTCCTCTTTCCATTTCTTTCCTCCTTCTTTCTTCTTCCCTTCTTCTACCCCTCATCCAACACTCCCAAACACCATTGATAACCATTTATTTTAGTTAACTAATTAGTTAGTTAGTTAGTTGATTAGTTAGTTTTCATTTCATTTTCTCTTTTTCATTGTAAATGTTGGATTGTTATTCTTGTTTACCATTAATTACTACTGAGGATTAACATCATTATGTTTATAATCTTTGTTGGATTCTATTGCTGAGGTTATATTTTGCTACTTGGTTTTGAGTTTTTCATGCTTATCTTTTAAGAATACCAAGTGTTGAGAATTGCCTTCGAGCTTGTAACTCTTATTGAATTGTATGATTTGGCCACCATGTGATTTGAACCCTATTCTTTGATTTGGCAATCTCTTGACATTGGATGGTGTGCATTTAACTTAATGCATTGCATTTTGCAATCATATGCATCCATATGTTTATAGCTTGAATGCTCTCATGCTTCTTTAATACTTATTTTACCTTACAAGTTTACTTAAAAAATCTCAAGCATGCTAGAATGAGTAAAGTGCATGCTTCTTTAGTGACATAGCTTTTATGCTAATGTGTGTTCTAAACCGTGCAATTTAGAATTCACACACCTCTTTGTCATTCATCATGTCACACTAATTTACTCACTCAATTCTAGTGATTTACCTCATTCCAACAATTTACGCTTCCTTGATTGCTTTTGTATTTTCTCATCTTATGGTGTTATTTTCTACTTTTCATGATTGATGCACCACAAGCAAAAATTGAAGCAAGACAAAGAACACGCAGCACCGGTTGACCTACTAACTGAAGGTAGCAATCCAGAAAGTCGTCGTATCCCCTTGCTCATCTTTGAGTGCACCGAGGACGGTGCAAACTTTTAAGTGTGGGGAGGTCGTCCGACCGTTCGGCGATTTTGGATGACAAATTTCTAATCTCAACACTTTTGCATTTCATTTTAGGTCTTCTAGGATTTTTACTTTCATTTTGTTATTTTACATATATATACACAATAAGCTTAGCCAAAATAATAAATTTTTTCGAGAAAATTATCTATAGGGCACCTCAATTGATTTGAGTGAAAAACTTTTTCATAGAACTTGCTTGAATTATATATATTGTGGATCATATTTTTGAGCTAAGAACACAAGCAAGTGAAATTTGAGCCTAATGGCGTGGTTACATATTATAACCACTTATTTTTTCTTCTTGTGTGCATTATTCTCTTTCTATGATTGTAATCTTTGATTTGTTTGATTCTTTATGTCCATTATTTTGTGTATTCATGCATTTATAAGATTGAGGCCATCAATTCATTAGCTCACTTACCCTAATAGCCTACCTTTTATCTTCCATTGTTAGCCAACTTTGAGCCTACGCTTAACCCACTTGTTCTTTAATTTAGCACATTACAAGCCTTAAAGCAAAAAATAATAAATGTCTTTAATTTGGATCTTTGATTAGATTAGGCTGTGTGTGTGTAACATTCAAGTATGGGAAATCTTGGGACATTGGGTGAATAAAATGGTAGTTTTGTATTGTTATTGAAAATATTGGGAATTGGGTACATACTCATGTTTTGATCAAATGTAAAATCTTATGCATTGATGTTCTTGTATATACAAAGAAAAAATGAGAAAAAGAATAGAAAAGAAAAAAAGAAAAATAATATGGAAAAGAAAAAAATAGAAAAAGAAAGAAAAAGAAGAAAAGAAAGAAATAAAAAGGGGACAAAATGCCCCAAAGCAAAGCTCAATAAGATCAATGCATAAGTGTTGTGGAATGAAAAGGAATGCATGAGTATGTGAAAAAGTGAACAAAAAAATGGGTAGTTAGGTTAGTTTTGAATTGTATAGGTTGCCATAGGTTAGGTGGGAAGTTTAAGCTTATCAAAGATTCAAATTTCAGGCTCACTTGACCAAATATGCATCCTACCTTGACCCTAGCTCCATTACAACCTATGAAAAGTCCTCATGATAGATGTATGCATGCATGAAATAAATGTCGATTCTTAGATGAAAAATAAATCTTGGAAAGCATGATTAGGAGAGAATTGAGAAAATCGACCCTATACACTTGAAGGACTAGAGTGCAAACACTTCCAGTGAGTGTTTGATTGCTCGATTACATGTTTCCACCTACAATCATCACTTTTCATGCAAGTTTGTAAAAATATTTAATAACCCAATTCAATTGTGGATTAGACTTGCTAGTCCTTAGCCCTTGTGCATTTATGCTTCTTAGGAATTGATTTATTTTGACCAAGCAATTGCATTCATTTAGATAGTTGCATCTAGATAGGTTGCACATAGTCTAGTTCCATTGAATAAATGTCATGCCCTTTACTTCACTCTTGGTTTAAGCATGAGGACATGCTTGGTTTACGTGTGGCGAGGTTGATAAACCCCATTTGTAGGGTTTATCTTGTATTGATTTTAGGGGATTTTATCACCTTCTATCCATATTTATTCAATGGAATGGCATGGTTTTGTGATACTCCCTTAATTTGTGCTTAAATGTGAAAACATATTTTTAGACCTTAAATTAGTTAATTTTAATTCACCTTTGATTCCACTAGATGCCTTGATTAGTTTGTTGATGAGCGGATAATTTATACACTTTTCGGCATTGTTTTTAAGTAGTTTTTAGTAAGTTTAAGCTACTTTTAGGGATGTTTTCATTAGTTTTTATGATAAATTCACATTTCTGGACTTTACTATGAGTTTGTGTGTTTTTCTATGATTTCAGGTAATTTCTGGCTGAAATTGAGGGACTTGAGCAAAACTCTGAAAAAGGCTGACAAAAGGACTGCTGATGCTGTTGGAATCTGACCTCCCTGCACTCGAAATGGATTTTCTGGAGTTACAGAACTCCAAATAGCGCGTCTCAACGGCGTTGGAAAGTAGACGTCCAGAGCTTTCCAGCAATATATAATAGTTCATACTTTATTCGGAAACTAACGACGTAACTTGGCATTCAACGCCAAGTACATGCTGTTGTCTGGAGTTAAACGCCAGAAAAACGTCATGATCCGGAGTTGAACGCCCAAAACACGTTATAACTTGGAGTTCAACTCCAAGAAAAGCCTCATCTCGTGGATAGATCAAGCTCAGCCCAAGCATACACCAAGTGGGCCCCAGAAGTGGATTTATGCATCAATTACTTACTCGTGTAAACCCTAGTAGCTAGTCTAGTATAAATAGGATAATTTACTATTGTATTAGACATCTTTTGACAGTTTAATCTTTTGACTGTTTAGTCTCTGATCATTTGGTCTCTTGATCATTCAGGGGGCTGGCCATTCGGCCACGCCTGAACCTTTCCCTTATGTATTTTCAACGGTAGAGTTTCTACACACCATAGATTAAGGGTGTGGAGCTCTGCTGTACCTCAAGTTTCAATACAATCACTATTACTTTCTGTTCAATTCTCTTTTATTCTTATTCCAATATATACGTTGCACAACACTTTGATGAATGTGATGATCCGTGACACTCATCATCATTCTCACCTATGAACGTGCATGACTGACAACCACTTCCGTTCTACCTTAGCCGGGCGCATATCTCTTAGATTCCCCAACAGAATCTTTGTGGTATAAGCTAGATAGATGGCGGCATTCATGGGAATCCGGAAAGTCTAACCTTGTCTGTGGTATTCCGAGTAAGATTCCGGTATTGAATGACTGTGACGAGCTTCAAACTCCTGAAGGCTGGGCGTGATGACAAACGCAAAAGAATCAATGGATTCGACTCCAACCTGATTGAGAACCGACAGATGATTAGCCGTGCTATGACAGAGCATTTGGACCATTTTCACTGAGAGGATGGGATGTAGCTATCAACAAGGGTGATGCCTCCAGACGATTAGCCGTGCAGTGACAGCGCATAGGACCATTTTCCCGAGAGGATTAAAAGTAGCCATTGATGATGGTGATGCCCTACATACAGCTTGCCATGGAAAGGAGTAAGAAGAGTTGGATGAAAGTAGTAAGAAAGTAGAGATTCGAAAGGATTCTAGCACCTCCACACGCCTATCTGAAATTCCCACTATTGATTTACATAAGTATTTCTATCCCTTTTTGTTTTCTATTTATTATTAATTTTCGAGACCATAAACCAATTTAATCTGCCTAACTGAGATTTACAAGGTGACCATAGCTTGCTTCATACCAACAATCTCTGTGGGATCGACCCTTACTCACGCAAGGTATTACTTGGATGAGCTAGTACACTTGCTGGTTAAGTTGAACGGAGTTGTGAAAAGAAAGTGCTGAGTTAGTTTTTTTAGGCACATGCCAAAGAGCCATTATTGTTGATCACAATTTCGTCCACCAAGTTTTTGGCGCCGTTGCCGGGGATTGTTCGAGTATGGACAACTGACGGTTCATCTTGTTGCTCAGATTAGGTAATTTTCTTTTCAAAAATCTTTTTCAAAATTTTTCTTTTCTTTTTCGTTTTTTCCAAAAATATTTTCGAAAAAAATCAATAAAAATCCAAAAAAATTAGAAAATCATAAAAACCAAAAATATTTTGTGTTTCTTGTTTGAGTCTTGAGTCAAATTTTAAGTTTGGTGTCAATTGCATGCTTTAAAAATTTTTTTTGCATTTTTCGAAAATCCCATGCATTCATAGTGTTCTTCATGATCTTCAAGTTGTTCTTGATAAGTCCTCTTGTTTGATCTTGATGTTTTCTTGTTTTGTGTTGTTTGTTGTTTTTCATATGCATTTTTTTGTTTGTTAGAGTCCATGCATTAAAGATTTCTAAGTTTGGTGTCTTGCATGTTTTCTTTGCATCAAAAATTTTTCAAAATTATGTTCTTGATGTTCATCATGATCTTCAAAGTGTTCTTGGTGTTCATCTTGACATTCATAGTGTTCTTGCATGCATTTTGTGTTTTGATCCAAAATTTTCATGTTTTGGGTCATTTTCGTGTTTTTCTCTCTCATAATTAAAAATTCAAAAATTAAAAAAATATCTTTTCCTTATTTCCCTCCAAATTTTCGAAATTTTGGGTTGACTTGGTCAAAGATTTTCAAAATTAGTTGTTTCTTACAAGTCAAATCAAATTTTCAAAATTTAAAAATCTTATCTTTTCAAAATCTTTTTCAAAAAAATCATATCTTTTCCAATTTGTTCTCTTTTTCGAAAATTTCAAAATTCTTTTTCAAAATCTTTTTCTTATCTTTATATCTAATTTTCGAAAATTATGTTAACAATTAATGTGATTGATTCAAAAATTTGAAGTTTGTTACTTTCTTGTTAAGAAAGGTTCAATCTTTAAGTTCTAGAATCTTATCTTGTAGTTTTTTGTTAGTGAAGTAATTTCAAATTTTTAAATTAAATCTTTTGATCTCTTATCTTATCTTTTTCAAAAATTTTATCTCTTTCAAAATTTGATTTTAGAATATCTTATCTAACTTTTTATCTTCTTACCTTTTTAAAATTTGATTTTAAAATCTTTTTCAATCAACTAACTAACTTTTAGTTTGTTTCTTATCTTTTTCAAAACCACCTAACTACTTTTCCCTCTCTAAATTTCGAAAATACCTCTCTCTTTTTCAAAAAAATTCTTTTTAATTAATTAATTATTTTAATTTTAGTTCTATCTCATCTTTTAATTTTCGAAAATACTAACCCTTTTTTTTCAAAATTATTTTCGAAATTTCCCCTCTCTTTTCTTATTTTATTTAATTATTTATTTACTAACACTTCTCTTCACCTCCCCTATCCTGACTCTTTATACAGATTATTTATTCTTCTTTACTCTTCTCCCCTTTCTTTATCTACTAACATAAAGGAATCTCTTTACTGTGACATAGAGGATTCTTCTTTCTTTTCTTATTTTCTTCTCTTTCATATGAGCAGGAACAGGGAAAAAGACACTCTTGTTGAAATTGATCCTGAGCCTGAAAGGACTCTGAAAAGGAAACTAAGAGAAACTAAATTACAACAATCCAGAAACAACCTTTCAGAAATTTTCGAACAAGAGAAGGAGATGGCAGCCGAAAATAATAATAATGCAAGGAGAATGCGTGGTGACTTCACAAAACCAATGTCCAAATTTGATGGAAGAAGCATCTCCATTCCTGCCATTGGAGCCAATAACTTTGAGCTGAAACCTCAGCTAATTGCATTAATGCAACAAAACTGCAAGTTTTATGGACTTCCATCTGAAGATCCTTATCAGTTTTTAACTGAGTTCTTGCAGATCTGTGAGACTGTAAAGACGAATGGAGTTGATCCTGAAGTCTACAGACTCATGCTTTTCCCTTTTACTGTAAGAGACAGAGCTAGGATATGGTTGGATTCACAACCTAAGGATAGCCTGGACTCCTGGGATAAGCTGGTCACAGCCTTCTTGGATAAATTCTTTCCTCCTCAAAAGCTGAGCAAGCTGAGAGTGGATGTTCAAACCTTCAAACAAAAAGATGGTGAATCCCTCTATGAAGCTTGGGAAAGATACAAGCAGCTGACCAAAAGATGTCCATCTGACATGTTTTCAGAGTGGACCATATTAGATATATTCTATTATGGTCTATCTGAATTTTCGAAAATATCATTGGACCATTCTGCAGGTGGATCTATTCACCTAAAGAAAATACCTGAAGAGGCTCAAGAACTCATTGATATGGTTGCAAACAACCAATTCATGTACACTTCTGAGAGGAATTCCGTGAATAATGGGATATCTCAGAAGAAAGGAGTTCTTGAAATTGATGCTCTGAATGCCATATTGGCTCAGAACAAAGTGTTGACTCAACAGGTCAACATGATCTCTCAAAATCTGAATGGATGGCAACATGCATCCAACAGTACTAAAGAGGCAGCTTCTGAAGAAGCTTATGATCTTGAGAACCCTACCATGGCAGAGGTTAACTACATGGGTGAACCTTATGGAAACACCTATAACTCATCATGGAGAAATCATCCAAATTTCTCATGGAAGGATCAACAAAAGCCTCAACAAGGCTTTAACAATGGTGGATGTAACAGCCTGAGCAATAGCAAGCCTTTTCCATCATCTTCTCAGCAACAGACAGAGAATTCTGAACAAAACACTTCTAATTTAGCCAATATAGTCTCTGATCTGTCAAAGGCCACTTTCAGTTTCATGAGTGAAACAAGATCCTCTATCAGAAATCTGGAGGCACAAGTGGGCCAGCTGAGTAAGAAAGTCATTGAAACTCCTCCCATTATTTTCCCAAGCAATACAGAAGAGAATCCAAAAGGAGAGTGCAAGGCCATTGATATAATCAATATGGCCGAATGCACAAGGGAGGAGGAGGACGAAAATCCTAGTGAGGAAGGCCTCCTGGGACGTCCCTCAAGCAAGAAGGAGTTTCCTATTAAGGATCCAAAGGAATCTGAGGCTCATACAGAGACCATAGAGATTCTATTGAATCTCCTTCTGCCATTCATGAGCTCTAAAGACTATTCTTCCTCTGATGAGGATGAAGATGTGACTGGAGAGCAAGTTGCTCAATATTTAGGAGCTATCATGAAGCTGAATGCCAAGTTGTTTGGTAATGAGACTTGGGAAAGTGAACCTCCCTTGCTCATTAATGAACTAGATACCTGGATTCAGCAAACTCTACCTCAAAAGAAACAAGATCCTGGCAAGTTTTTGATACCTTGTACCATAGGCACCATGACCTTTGCAAAAGCTCTGTGTGATCTGGGGTCAGGGATAAGTCTTATGCCACTCTCTGTAATGGAGAAGCTGGGGATCATTGAGGTACAACCTGCCTTGTTCTCATTACAATTGGTAGACAAGTCATTAAGACAAGCTTATGGAATAGTGGAGGACGTGTTAGTGAAGGTTGAAGGCCTTTACATCCCTGCTGATTTCATAATCTTAGACACTAGGAAGGAAGAGGATGATTGCATCATCCTTGGAAGACCTTTCCTAGCCACAGGAGGAGCTGTGATAGATGTCAACAGAGGTGAATTAGTCCTTCAATTGAATGGGGACTACCTTGTGTTTAAGGCACATGGCCATCCCTCTGTGACAAAAGAGAGTAAGCATGAAGAGCTTCTCTCAGTTCAGAGTCAAGAAGAGCTCCCACAGTCAAACTCTAAGTTTGGTGTTGGGAGGCCACAACCAAACTCTAAGTTTGGTGTCAAGACCTCATATCCAAACTCTAAGTTTGGTGTTGGGACTATACAACATTGACCTGATCACCTTGTGGCTCCATGAGAGCCACTGTCAAGCTATTGACATTAAAGAAGCGCTTGTTGGGAGGCAACCCAATCTTATTTACCTAATTTTTATTTTATTTTATTTTATTGTTATTTTTTGTTTTATTAGGTACATGATCATGTGGAGTCACAAAAAAAATATAAAAATTAAAAACAGAATCAAAAACAGCAGAAGAAAAATCACACCCTGGAGGAAGCACAGGCTGGCGTTCAACGCCAGTAAGGAGCATCTGGCTGGCGTTCAACGCCAGAACAGAGCATGAAACTGGCACTGAACGCCAGAAACAAGCAACATTCTGGCGCTGAACGCCAGGAATGTGCCTAGAAGGAAAAACTGGCGCTGAACGCCAGTAACAAGCATGAAACTGGCGTTCAACACCAGAAACATGCTTTATATGGGCGTTGAACGCCCAGAACGTGCAACACTCGGCGTTTAAACGCCGAAATGGTGTGCAAAGGCATTTTACATGCCTATTTGGTGCAGGGATTGAATTCCTTGACACCTCAGGATCTGTGGACCCCACAGGATCCCCACCTACTATATTCCCACCTTACCTCCTAATCCTATTTTACTCTTCCCCATGTCACACTTCCCAACAACTTCAATCTCTGAATCTCTCTTCCCAATAAACACTCTTTCCCAAAACCCCACCTACCTTCCAAATTCAAATTTTCTTTCCCACCCAATCCCACCCTAAATGGCCGAACCTTCACTCTCCCCTCTCCCTATATATACCCTTCCATTCTACTTCATTTTCACACATCACTACCCCCTCTCCTATACCTTGGCCGAATCCATCTCCCCTCACTCTCCTCCAATTTCTTCTTCTTCTTCTTCTCTTCTTTCTTCTCTTGCACGAGGACGAGCAATATTTTAAGTTTGGTGTGGTAAAAGCATAAGCTTTTTTTCCATTACCATCAATGGCACCTAAGGCCGGAGAATCCTCTAGAAAAGGAAAAGGGAAGACAAAAGCTTCCACCTCCGAGTCATGGGAGATGGAAAGATTCCTCTCCAAGAGCCATCAAGACCACTTCTATGATGTTGTGGCAAAGAAGAAGGTGATCCCTGAGGTCCCTTTCAAGCTCAAGAAAAATGAGTATCCGGAGATCCGACATGAAATCCGAAGAAGAGGTTGGGAAGTCCTAACCAACCCTATGCAACAAGTCGGAATCTTAATGGTTCAAGAGTTCTATGCCAATGCATGGATCACTAGGAACCATGATCAAAGTATGAACCCGAGTCCAAAGAATTATCTCACAATGGTTCGGGGGAAATACTTAGATTTTAGTCCGGAAAATGTGAGGTTGGCATTCCACTTGCCCATGATGTAAGGAGATGAACGCCCCTACACTAGAAGGGTCAACTTTAATCAAAGGTTGGACCAAGTCCTTATGGACATATGTGTGGAAGGAGCTCAATGGAAGAGAGACTCCAAAGGCAAGCCAGTTCAACTAAGAAGACTAGACCTCAAGCCTGTGGCTAGAGGATGGTTGGAGTTCATTCAACGCTCCATCATTCCCACTAGCAACCGATCTGAAGTTACTGTGGATTGGGCCATCATGATTCATAGCATCATGATTAGAGAGGAAGTAGAAGTTCATGAGGTCATCTCCAATGAAATCTACAAAATAGCCGACAAGCCCTCCAACACGACACGGCTAGCTTTTCCTCACCTTATTTGCCATAGTGTTACTCAGCTGGAGTTATCATAGAAGGAGACATCTCCATTGAAGAGGATAAGCCCATCACCAAGAAGAGGATGGAGCAAGCAAGAGAGACCCTTCACGGTTCTCAAGAGATGCATGAGGAAGCTCATCATCAAGAAATCCCTGAGATGCCTCAAGGGATGCACTTTCCTTCCAATAACTATTGGGAACAACTCAACACTTCCTTAGAAGATTTGAGCCACAATGTTGAACAATTAAGGGTGGAACATCATGAGCACTCCATCATTCTCCATGAAATAAGAGAAGACCAAAGAGCAATGAGGGAGGAGCAACAAAGGCAAGGAAGGGACATAGAAGAGCTTAAGGACATTGTTGGTCCTTCAAGAAGAAGACGCCACTAAAGGTGGATTCATTCCTTGTTCTTATTTCTCTGTTTTTTCGGTTTTTTATGTTATATGTCTATTCATGTTTTGTATCTCTACTTCATGATATTTAGTATGTAATAACCATGTCTTAAAGCTATGAATAAAATCCATTAATCCTTCACCTCTCTTAAAAGAAAAATGTTTTAATTCAAAAGAACAAGAAGTACATGAATTTCGAATTTATCCTTGAATTTAGTTTAATTATATTGATGTGGTTACAATACTTTTGTTTTCTGAATGAATGCTTGAACAGTGCATATGTCTTTTGATCTTGTTGTTTATGAATGTTAAAATTGTTGGCTCTTGAAAGAATGATGAACAAAGAGAAATGTTATTGATGATCTGAAAGATCATGGAATTGATTCTTGAAGCAAGAAAAGGCAGTGAAAAGTAAAAAGCTTGCGAAAAAAAAAGGTGAAAAAAATAGAAAGAAAAAGAAAAAGCAAGTAGAAAAAGCCAATAGCCCTTAAAACCAAAAGGCAAGGGTAAAAAGGATCCAAGGCTTTGAGCATTAATGGATAGGAGGGCCCAAGGAAATAAAATCCAGGCCTAAGCGGCTAAATCAAGCTGTCCCTAACCATGTGCTTGTGTCATGAAGGTCCAAGTGAAAAGCTTGAGACTGAGTGGTTAAAGTCGTGATCCAAAGCAAAAAGAGTGTGCTTAAGAGCTCTGTACACCTCTAACTGGGGACTCTAGCAAAGCTGAGTCACAATCTGAAAAGGTTCACCCAGTCATGTGTCTGTGGCATTTATGTATCCGGTGGTAATACTGGAAAACAAAGTGCTTAGGGCCACGGCCAAGACTCATAAGTAGCTGTGTTCAAGAATCAACATGCTTAACTAGGAAAGTCAATAACACTATCCAAAATTCTAAGTTCCTAGAGAAGCCAATCATCCAAAACTTCAAAGGAAAAAGTGAGATGCCAAAACTGTTCAGAAGCAAAAAGCTACAAGTCCCGCTCATCTAATTAGAATTAATATTCATTGATATTTTGAAATTTATAGTATATTCTCTTCTTTTTATCCTAATTGATTTTCAGTTTCTTGGGGACAAGCAACAATTTAAGTTTGGTGTTGTGATGAGCGGATAATTTATACGCTTTTCGGCATTATTTTTAGGTAGTTTTTAGTAAGTTTAAGCTACTTTTAGGGATATTTTCATTAGTTTTTATGATAAATTCACATTTATAGACTTTACTATGAGTTTGTGTATTTTTCTGTCATTTCAAGTAATTTCTGGCTGAAATTGAGGGACTTGAGCAAAACTCTGAAAAAGGCTGACAAAAGGACTGCTGATGCTGTTGTAATCTGACCTCCCTGTACTCGAAATGGATTTTCTGGAGCTACAGAACTCCAAATGGCGCGCTCTCAACGGCGTTGGAAATTAGACGTCCAGAGCTTTCCAGCAATATATAATAGTTCATACTTTATTCGGAAATTGACGACGTAACTTGGCATTGAACGCCAAGTACATGCTGCTGTCTGGAGTTAAACGCCAGAAAAACGTCATGATCCGGAGTTGAACGCCCAAAACACGTTATAACTTGGAGTTCAACTCCAAGAAAAGCCTCAGATCGTGGATAGATCAAGCTCAGCCCAAGCATACACCAAGTGGGCCCCGGAAGTGGATTTATGCATCAATTACTTACTCATGTAAACCCTAGTAGCTAGTCTAGTATAAATAGGATAATTTACTATTGTATTAGACATCTTTTGACAGTTTAATATTTTGACTATTTAGTCTCTGATCATTCGGTCTCTTGATCATTCAGGGGGCTGGCCATTCGGCCACGCCTAAACCTTTCCCTTATGTATTTTCAACGGTGGAGTTTCTACACACCATAGATTAAGGGTGTGGAGCTCTGCTGTACCTCAAGTTTCAATACAATCACTATTACTTTCTATTCAATTCTCTTTTATTCTTATTCCAAGATATACGTTGCACAACACTTTGACGAATGTGATGATCCGTGACACTCATCATCATTCTCACCTATGAACGTGCGTGACTGACAACCACTTCCGTTCTACCTTAGGCCGGGCGCATATCTCTTAGATTCTCCAACAGAATCTTCGTGGTATAAGCTAGATAGATGGCGGCATTTATGGGAATCCGGAAAGTCTAACCTTGTCTGTGGTATTCCGAGTAGGATTTCGGTATTGAATGACTGTGACGAGCTTCAAACTCCTGAAGGCTGGGCGTGATGACAAACGCAAAAGAATCAATGGATTCTACTCCAACCTGATTGAGAACCGACAGATGATTAGCCGTGATGTGACAGAGCATTTGGACCATTTTCACTGAGAGGATGGGATGTAGCTATCAACAAGGGTGATGCCTCCAGACGATTAGCCGTGCAGTGACAGCGCATAGGACCATTTTCCCGAGAGGATTAAAAGTAGCCATTGATGATGGTGATGCCCTACATACAGCTTGCCATGGAAAGGAGTAAGAAGAGTTGGATGAAAGTAGTAAGAAAGTAGAGATTCGAAAGGATTCTAGCATCTCCACACGCCTATCTGAAATTCCCACTATTAATTTACATAAGTATTTCTATCCCTTTTTCTTTTCTATTTATTATTAATTTTCGAGACCATAAACCAATTTAATCTGCCTAACTGAGATTTACAAGGTGACCATAGCTTGCTTCATACCAACAATCTCTGTGGGATCGACCCTTACTCACGTAAGGTATTACTTGGATGACCCAGTACACTTGCTGGTTAAGTTGAACGGAGTTGTGAAAAGAAAGTGCTGAGTTAGTTTTTTTAGGCACATGCCAAAGAGCCATTATTGTTGATCACAATTTCGTCCACCATTTGTTAAGTGATTTCAGGTTGAAAAGGGCTAGGGAAGGATCAAAGGAGTAAAATAAAAGCATACAAAGTGGAGAAGATCATGAAAAGCCAAAGAATTGAACTTGCCCATGGACGCGCACGCACCAGGCGCTTACGCGCACCTTGCGAATTACCCCATGGATGCGTACGCGTGCTGTGTGCATACGCGTCGGTGCTGGTATATGATTTTTTAATGAAAACATGGCCAGCGAATTTAGAAGGGTTGTGGGGCCCAATTCCAACCAACTTTGGCGCCAAAAATGCTATTTAAAGCCAAGGATTGAAGAGCAAAAGGGAAATTCCATCATTCACACACATTAGGATTAGGATTAGTTTGTTTCTAGAGAGAGAAGCTCTTCCTTCTCTCTAGAATTAGGATTAGGTTAGATCTAGATTAGGAATTCTTAGATCTAGGTTAATTTCATGCATTGATTTACTTTTCCTTTTGTAATTCTTCTTCTTCTACATCTCCTTTCTCTAGTTTAGCATTTAATTTTTGTAATTCTCTACTTTTATGTTGATGCACTTTTGTTTCTTCTATTTTCTTTTAATGCAATTCATGATTCATGTTCCTTTATTGTTTTCTTTGATTTGTTGTTGTTTAATTCCTTGCAATTGAGTAGTGTAGGTTTACTTTCGTTGCAATTTTACTATGCTTTCCTTTTATGCCTTCCAAGTGTTTGATGAAATGCTTGGAAGGATGTTAGAGTAGAATTTTAGTGCTCTTGGCTTGGAAAGGTAACTTAAGAACTCTTGAATTACTAATGTCCAAGAAATTGATGATTGGGATCCATTGACTCTAGTTCTCACTAATTGAATTAGTGGAGAGTTAGGACTTATGGATTAGGATTGATATAGCTCATTTGACTTTTCTTTACTACTAGTTAGAGGATGACTTAATGGGATTAATCCTTGCCAATTCTGAAGTTGTGGTTAGTGATTAGGATAGAGATCCATGACCACCAACCCTTGCAAAGACCTTTTTAGCCATTAGTTTACTTCCTTGCCATTTATCTTTCATATCTCTTATCAAAACCCCAAAACATACTCCATAACCAATAATAAGACACTTTATTGTAATTCCTATGGAGAACGACCCGAGGTTTGAATACTTTGGTTTATAAATTTTAGAGGTTTGTTACTTGTGACAAACAATCTTTTGTATGAAAGGATTATTGCTTGGTTGAGAAACTATACTTTACAACGAGATTTCATTAGTGAAATTCTAAACCGTCAAAAATCCAATCATCACGCGTCGCTTGACGTTTTGCTATCCACGGGTACGCGTCATGTACGCATACGCATTGCCATGCAACTCCATATCCATGCGTACACGTCTTCTACGCGTGCACATCTTCTACGCGTGTGCGTCGTTGAATGTATCCCAAATCCTTGTTTTTCCATGATTTTTCTACTTTGTATGCTTTTCTCCTTGCTCCTTTGATCCATTCCTAGCCCTTTCAACCTGAATTCACTTAACAAACACATCAAGGCATCTAGTAGAATCAACGGTGAATTAAAATTAACCAATTTAGCGCCTAAAAAGCATGTTTTCACACTTAAGCACAAATTAGGAAGAAATCATGAAACCATGCCATTTCATTGAATAAATGTGGGAAAAGTGGATAAAATCCACCTAAATTAAGCACAAGATGTACCACAAAATACTGGTGCATCAAATCTCCCTACACTTAAACCAAGCATGTCCTCATGCTTAACCAAGAAAGAAACAAAGGGTACTATCATTTATTCAATGTAAACTAACTAGATGCAACCTATCTAAATGCAATCTATCTAAGTGAATGCCACTACTTTGTCAAAATAAATCAATCCCCAAGGAGACAAATATAAGCATAAGGGCTAAGGGTATTAACAACTAAGCCAAACCACAATTGAGTTGAGCTATTAAAGATTTTACAAACTTGCAAGAAAAGTGAGGATTCTAGGTGAAAACATGTAATTGAGCATCGAACTCTCACCAGACGTGTATCCGCTCTAGTCGCTCAAGTGTATAGGGTCGATCCATTCAATTCTCCCCTAATCATGCTTTCCAAAATTTGTTTTTCATCTAACAATCAACAATTACTCTATACATGCATACATATATCATGAGGTCTTTTCATGGGTTGTAATGGGGCGAGGGTCAAGGTAGGATGCATATGGTCAAGTGTACTAGAATTTGAATCTTTGATTAACTTAAACTTCCCACCTAACCTATATAGCAACCTATACAATTTCAAAGCTGACCTAACTACCCATTCTTCACCTTTTCACATACTCATGCATTCTTTTCTTGATCGCAACTCATATGCATTGATTATTATTGAGCTTCACTTTGGGGCATTTTGTCCTTTTTTTATTACTTTCTTTTTTTTCTTTCTTTTTCTATTTTATTTTTTTTCTTTTTATGTATGCTTTTTTTCTTTTTATTTTCTCATTTTTTTCTTTTTGCAATAAAGGCTATACAAAAGTATCAATGCATATGGCTTTACATTTAATTAACACATGAGCATGTACCCAATTCCCAATATTTTCAACAAAATACAACACACACACCTTTTCCCAACCAATGTCCCAAGTTTCCCCACACTTGAATGATACACACTCACTAGCCTAAGCTAATCCAAGATCCAAATTAAGGACATTTATTATTTTCCGCTTTTAAGGCTTGTAATGTGCTAAAATTATGAACAAGTGGGTTAATCGTAGGCTCAAACTTGGCTAATAATGGAGGATAAAAGATAAGGCTATTTGGGTAAGTGAGCTATTTGAAATGATGGCATCAATCATGTAAATACATGTATACACAAAATAATGGACATAAAGAATCAAACAAATCAAAGATTACAATCATAGAAAGAGAATAATACACACAAGAAGGAAAATAAATGGTTATAAGATGTAACCACACAATTAGGCTAAAATACTCACAAGCTTGTGTTCTTAGCTCAAAACATGTTCCATAATATATAGTTCAAGCAAGTTTTATGAAAAGTTTTTACTCAAACCAATTGGGGTGCCAATGTCCAATAGAATAAATCCTTGGAAAATATCATGATGATTATTATTATTATTATTATTATTATTATTATTATTATTATTATTATATATATATATATATATATGCAAAATAAGAAAATGTAAGTAGAAAAATCCTAAAAGACCTAAAAATGAAATGCACAAGTGTTGAGATTAGAAACTTGTCACGCAAAAACGCCGACTGGTCGAACGACCTCCCACACTTAAAGTTTGCACCGTCCTTGGTGCATTCTAAGATGAACAAGGGGTACGGCGACTCTTCGGATTGCTACCTTCAGCTGGTAGGTCAACCGGTGCTGCATGTTCTTTCTCTCGCTTCCCTTCTTGCTTATGGTGCATCATTTATGAAAAATAAAAAATAACACCGTAAGATGAGAAAATACAAAAGCAAGGAAGCGTAAATTGTTGGAATGAGGTAAACTACTAGAACAAGGTGAGTGAATCAGTATGACATGAATGAAACAAGTGTGATTTCTAAATTAGGCGCCCTTTAAAACACACAATAGCATAAAAGCTATGTCACAACAGAAGTATGCACTTCAATCATTCTAGTGTGCTTGAAATACTTTTAACTTGTAGGTTAAGACAACCAAACAAGCGAGAAAGAAGCATGAAAGTATTCAAGCCAATAATAACATGGGGATGCATATGATCAACAAACACAATGCATTAAGATAAATGCACAACATCCATCCAGAAATTGCCTAATCAAAGAAAAGGATTCAAATCACATGGTAGCCAAATCATGCAATTCAAGAAGATTAGGCAATGTCATTCACTTGGTATTCACAAAAGTTCAACAAAGAAATTCAAAACCAAGTAGCAAAATATAACCTTAATCAAAGAATCCAAAAGGAGTAACAAAAACAATTATGCTAAAATAGCATCAAGTTAATAAGAAGCAATAAACAGCAACAAAACTAATAATCCAACACTTAGTATGAAAAAGAGAAAATTAAACAAAAATTAAACTAACGAAATAGATAACTAACTACGCTAACTAAAAGGGAGGGTTATAAATGGTGTTTGGTAGTGTTGGATGATGGGTGAAGAGGTGGAAAGAAAGGAGAAGAAGAGAGAAGAAGAGAGAAGAAGGAAATAAATGGAAAGGAGAGATGAAAAGAAGGTGATGAAAGAAGGCGATCCATGTGTACGCGTCGAATGAGTGATGATTGGATTTTTTGATGGTATAGAATTCCACAAATGAATTCTCGCTGCAAGTATAGTTTCTAAACCAATCAATAATCCTTTCATACAAAAAGTTTTTTGTCACTAAAACAAACCCCTAAAATTTATAAACCGAAGTATTCAAACCTCGGGTCGTTCTCCTTAGGAATTACAATAAAGTGTCTTGTTATTGGTTATGAGTTATTTTTGGGGTTTTGATAAGAAACATGGAAGTTAAATGCTAAAAAGTAAACTAATGGCTAACAAGGTCTTGGCAAGTGTTAGTGGTCAAGAATCTCTATCCTAATTACTAACCACAATATGAGAATTGAAAAGGATTAATCTCATTAAGTCATCCTCTAACTAGTAGTAAAGGAAAGTCAAATGAGCTATATCAATCCTAGTCCATAAGTCCTAACTCTCCACTAATTCAATTAGTGAGAACTAGAGTCAATGGATCCCAATTATCAATTACTTGGACATTAGTAACTCAAGAGTTCCTAAGTTACCTTTCCAAGTCAAGAGTATAAAATTCTACTCTAGAATCCAACCAAGCATTTTCTCAAACACTTAGAAGGCATAAAACAAAAGCATAGTAAATCAACAACAAGAATTAATTCTAACAACAATCAAATGTAAAGAATTAACAACAATAATTAAAGGAAACACAAGTATTATTGAATTACCTTTATTGAATTGAAAGAGAGTAAAAGAATCAAAAGTAGATCTACAACAAAATACAAGAACAACGTAAAGGAATTACAACAAAAGAATGGAAGAAGAACGAATGTAACTACAAGGAATTGATAAGATAGAAGTAGAAGAAGATGAATTAAAATCTAGATCTAAGAACTAAACCTAATCCTAGAGAGAAGTGAGAGCTTCTCTCTCTAAAACTAACTCTAAACTAATCCTAATGAGTGTGAATGATTCGAATCCCCATTTGCTCTTCAATCCTTGGCTTTAAATAGCAGTTTAGGCGCCAAATTTGGTTGGGATTGGGCCCCACAACCCTTGAGAATTTGTTGGGTGCGTTTTCATTAAAAGATCATATGTCAGCACCGACGCGTACGCGCATAGCACGCGTACGTGTCCATGGGCCATTTCGCAAGGTGCGTGTAAGCGCCAGGTGCGCGCGCGCGTCCATGGGCGAGTTCAACTTCTTTGACTTTTCATGATTTCTCCACTTTGCATGCTTTCCTCTTCACTCCTTTGATCCATTCCTAGCCTTTTCAATCTGAAATCACTAACAAACACCTCAAGGCATCTAGTGGAATCAAAGGGAGATTAAAATCGTCAACTTAAAGGCCTAAAAAGCATGTTTTCACATCTAAGCACAAATAAGGAGACAATCACAAAATCATGCTAATTCATTGAATAAATGTGGGTAAAAGGTATTAAAATCTCCTAAAATCAATACAAGATAAACCCTAAAAATAGGGTTTATCAATGAGTTGAAATGGCAGGGACGCATACGCGTGGCTCACGCGTGACGCATGCTTGGCAAATCAGAGAGTCGACGTGTACGCGTGGGTACAGTTGCGCATTTTGCACAGTGGTCGCGCGAAGTTCACGCAACTCTCGGGTTTTTGTACCAGGCGTGGCATGCGGCACAATCGATGCGTACGCGCATAGCACGCATACGGGTGGATTTAAAAAGGCGATCGATGCGTACGCGTCACCCACGCCTACGTGTGGGTCGCCTGGCACAAAGTAAGCATGAGCAGGCACAACTCTCAGGTTTTTGGATGTGAGGTGGAAATTTGCAATCCACGCGTACGCGTGGGTGATGCGTGCGTGTGGATGGTCGAAAATGCTTGAGACATGCGTATGCGTGAGGCATGCATACGCGTGGGATGGTGCTCTATTTTTCAAATTTTTCCAAGTTCTTGCACCAAACCGAGCATTTCAAACCTCCAAACTGCTACCAAAACACCATATCCTTATTTAACATACTAAACTACCAAACAAACTCATCAACTAAACAAAACATGAAATTAAACTAATTTCTACCAATATTTACAAAAAGAGAAAAGGAAAGATTTTACCATGGTGGGGTGTCTTCCACTAAGCGCTTTTATTTATTGTCCTTAAGTTATACTTATGGGGAGCTCCTTGATGAGCGGATTATTTATACGCTTTTTGGCATTATTTTTGGTATATTTTTAGTAGATTTTAGTTAGTTTTTATTATATTTTTATTAGTTTTTAGTTAAAATTTACTTTTCTAGACTTTACTATGAGTTTGTGTATTTTTCTGTGATTTCAGGTATTTTCTGGCTGAAATTGAGGGACCTGAGCAAAAATCTGATTCAGAGACTGAAAAGGACTGCAGATGCTGTTGGATTCTGACCTCTCTGCCCTCGAAGTGGATTTTCTGGAGCTACAGAAGCCCAATTGGCGCGCTCTCAACGGCGTTGGAAAATAGACATCCTGGGCTTTCCAGCAATGTATAATAGTCCATACTTTGCCCGATATTTGATGGCCCAAACCGGCGTTCCAAATCAGCTCAAAATTGCCCGGCGTTAAACGCCGGAACTGGCACAAGAATGGGTGTTAAACGCCCAAACTGGCACAAAAGCTGGCATTTAACTCCAAGAAAAGTCTCTACACGAAAATGCTTCAATGCTCGGCCCAAGCACACACCAAGTGGGTCCGGAAGTGGATTTTTATGTCATTTACTCATTTCTGTAAACCCTAGGCTACTAGTTTTCTACAAATAGGACCTTTTACTATTGTATTTTCATCTTTTGATCATTTTTAGATCTCTAGATCATCTTTTGATCATTTTTAGATCTCTAGATCATCTTGTGATAAAGAGTTGAGATTACAATTGAGCGTACCATGTTGATGGCGCCATTGATGATCACAATTTCGTGCACCAAGTTTTTGGCGCCGTTGCCGGGGATTGTTCGAGTTTGGACAACTGACGGTTCATCTTGTTGCTTAGATTAGGTATTTATCTTCAGAGTTCTTAAGAATGAATTCTAGTGTTTCAAGGTGATGTTCTTATCATAACCAAAGCTGATTGATTCTCATCAATTTAGCTCTTGAATGCAACGTCCTGCTGAAGCTTGGCTAGCCATGTCTAATTTCTTTAGACTAAAGCTTTAGACTAACATTGCATGATTCCTAGAATTCTCATTAAGAATTTTGATATCTTTATTTTCTTTTCCACTTAATTTTCAAAAAAACCAAAAAAAAAATTACAAAATCATAAAAACCAAAAATATTGTATGTTGAATCTAGTGTCTCATTTTAAGTTTGGTGTCAATTGCATATTTCTGTTCCTCTTGCATTCATTCATGTGTCTTAAGTGATCTTCAAGATGTTCTTGATGATTTCCTTGCTCTGATCTTTAAATTCTCTTGTCTTGAGTATTTTTGTTGTTTCTCATATGCATTCTCATTTTGTTAGTGTCAGTAGTATACAAACTTCCAAGTTTGGTGTCTTGCATGCATTGTCTATTTAATTTTAGTTGTATTTTGATTATTCCTCATTACTAAAAATCCAAAAAAATTTTAATTTGTGTCTTTTCAAGTCAATAATACAGAGAATTGAAGATTCAGAACATACAGCAGAGGAATTACACAGAAAAAGCTGGGCATTTAAAATGCCCAGTGAAGAAGGGCAAACTGGTGTTTAAACGCCAGCCAGGGTGCCTGGCTGGGCGTTTAACGCCCAAAAGGGTAGTGCTTTGGGCGTTAAACGCCAGAATGTGCACCATTCTGGGCGCTTAACGCCAGAATGGCACAAGAGGGAAGATTCTATTTTCAATTCAAATTTTTTCAAGTTTTCAAAATCTTTTCAAAATCAAATCTTTTTCAAATCAAATCTTTTCAATCAAATCTCTTTCAAAATTAATTTCTTTCCATTTTCAAAAATACTTGCTATCAATTAATGATTTGATTCAACATTTCAAGTATGTTGCCTTTTCTGTTGAGAAAGGTTTAATGTCTGAATCATACCTTTTCTTGTTAGCCAAGTCATTAATTTTTAAAAATAAATCTTTTTAAATTGTTTTTTCAAATCATATCTTTTCAATCATATCTTTTTAATCACATCTTTTTCAAAATAGTTTTCAATCATATCTTTTTATTTCTAATTTCAAAATCGTTTTCAAAAATCACTTGATTTTTTTCACTCTTAGTTTTCGAAAATCAATTAGTATTTTTCAAAATATTTTTAAAATTTTTTACTTAATTTTCGAAAATTTCTTCCCCTCTTCTCACATCCTTCTATTTATGGACTAACACTATTCCTCAATGAACAATTCGAACTCCATCTCTCTTGATAAGTTCGAATTCTTCTACTTCTTCCTTCTATTTTTCTTTTCCTCTGACACCTCAAGGAGTCTCTATACTGTGACATAGAGGATTCCATACTTTCTTGTTCTCTTCTCTTTCATATGAGCAGGAGCAAAGACAAAAGCATTCATGTTGAAGCTGACCCTGAACCAGAAAGGACCTTGAAGCAAAAGCTAAGAGAAGCTAAGGCACAACTCTCTGTAGAGGACCTAATAGAAATCTTCAAAGAAGAAGAACCAATGGAAGCCGAAAACAACAACAATGCCAACAATGCAAGGAAGGTGCTGGGTGACTTTACTGCACCTACTCCCGACTTCTATGGGAGAAGCATCTCTATCCCTGCCATTGGAGCAAACAACTTTGAGCTTAAGCCTCAATTAGTTTCTCTAATGCAACAGAATTGCAAGTTCCATGGACTTCCATTGGAAGATCCTCATCAGTTTTTAGCTGAGTTCTTGCAAATCATGAAGAGGACGAGTATGTCACTGAAGAGCAAGTTGCTAAATACCTTGGAGCAATCATGAAGCTCAATGACAAGTTATTTGGTAATGAGACTTGGGAGGATGAACCCCCTTTGCTCACCAAAGAACTGGATGACTTGACTAGGCAGAGATTACCTCAAAAGAGACAAGATCCTGGGAAGTTTTCAATACCTTGTACCATAGGCACCATGACCCTTAAGAAGGCTTTGTGTGACTTAGGGTCAAGTGTAAACCTCATGCCTCTCTCTGTAATGGAGAAGCTAGCAATCTTTGAGGTACAAGCTGCAAGAATCTCACTAGAGATGGCAGACAATTCAAGAAAACAAGCTTATGGACTTGTGGAGGATGTTTTGGTAAAGATTGAAGACCATTACATCCCTGCTGATTTCATAGTCCTATAGACTAGGAAGTGCATGGATGAATCCATCATCCTTGGCAGACCCTTCCTAGCCACAGCAAAGGCTGTGATTGATGTGGACAGAGGAGAATTGATCATTCAAGTGAATGAAGAATCCCTTGTGTTTAAGGCTCAAGGATATCTCTCTGTTACCATGGAGAGGAAGCATGAAGAGCTTCTCTCAAAACAGAGTCAAACAGAGCCCCCACAATCAAACTCTAAGTTTGGTGTTGGGAGGCCACAACCAACTTCTAAGTTTGGTATTGAACCCCCACATTCAAACTCTAAGTTTGGTGTTGGGAGGTTCCAACATTGCTCTGAGTATCTGTGAGGCTCCATGAGAGCCCTCTGTCAAGCTACTGACATTAAAGAAGCGCTTGTTGGGAGGCAACCCAATGTTATATTTTATCTATTTTCCTTTGTTATTTTATGTTTTTTGTAGGTTGATGATCATGGGAAGTCACAAAATCAATTGAAAAAGCAAAAACAGAATGAAAAACAGAAAGAAAAATAGCACACCCTGGAGGAAGGCCTTGCTGGCGTTTAAACGCCAGTAAGGGCAGCAAATGGGCGTTTAACGCCCAGTCTGGCACCATTCTGGGCGTTTAACGGCAGAAAGGGGCACCAGACTGGCGTTAAACGCCAGAAAAGGGCAAGAAGTTGGCGTTAAACGCCAGAATGGGCACCAGCCCGGCATTTAACGCCATAATTGGCACAGAGAGCAATTTTGCTCGCCACTTGGTGCAGGGATGACTTTTCCTTGACACCTCAGGATCTGTGGACCCCACAAGATCCCCACCTACCCCACCACTCTCTCTCTTCTTCACCCATTCACCAATCACCTCAACACCTCTTTCCCAAAAACCCTTCACCTATCAAATCCCATCTTTCTCTTCACCACTCACATCCATCCTTTATAAAACCTCACCTACCTCACCATTCAAATTTAAACCACTTTTCCTCCCTAACCCACCCTCCCATAACCGAACCCTACCCCTCTCTCCACCCTTATATAAACCCATCTTCACTCTCTCATTTTCACACACCCTAAACACTACTTCTCCCCCTTTGGCCGAACCACAAAGCCATCTCCATCTCCTCTATTTCTTCTTCTTCTACTCTCTTTTTTCTTCTTTTGCTCGAGGACGAGCAAACCTTTTAAGTTTGGTGTGGTAAAATCATTGCTTTTTGTTTTTCCATAACCATTTATGGCATCCAAGGCCGGAGAAACCTTTAGAAAGAGGAAAGGGAAGGCAAGAGCTTTCACCTCCGAGTCATGGAAGATGGAGAGATTCATCTCAAGGGTGCATCAAGAACACTTCTATGAAGTTGTGGCCTTGAAGAAGGTGATCCCTGAGGTCCCTTTCAAACTCAAAAAGAGTGAATATCCGGAGATCCGACATGAGATTCGAAGAAGAGGTTGGGAAGTTCTTACCAACCCCATTCAACAAGTCAGAATCTTAATGGTTCAAGAGTTCTATGCCAATGCATGAATCACCAAGAACCATGATCAAAATGTGAACCCGGACCCAAAGAATTGGCTTACAATGGTTCGGGGGAAATACTTAGATTTTAGTCCGAAAAATGTAAGGTTGGCATTCAACTTGCCCATGATGCAAGGAGATGAACACCCTTACACTAGAAGGGTCAACTTTGATCAAAGGTTGGACCAAGTCTTCACAGTCATTTGTGAAGAGGGCGCCCAATGGAAGAGAGATTCAAGAGGGAAGCCGGTTCAATTGAGAAGGCATGACCTCAAGCCCGTAGCTAGGGGATGGTTGGAGTTTATCCAACGCTCAATCATTCCCACTAGCAACCGGTCTGAAGTTACTCTAGACCGGGCCATCATGATCCATAGTATCATGATTGGAGAAGAAGTAGAAGTTCATGAAGTTATAACCCAAGAACTTTACAAGGTGGCGGACAAGTCCTCTACCTTGGCAAGGTTAGCCTTTCCTCATCTCATTTGTCATCTCTGTTATTCAGTTGGAGTTGACATAGAGGGAGACATCCCCATTGATGAGGACAAGCCCATCACTAAGAAAAGGATGGAGCAAACAAGAGATCCTACTCATCATGAAATCCCTGAGATGCCTCAAGGGATGCACTTTCCTCCATAAAACTATTGGGAGCAAATCAACACCTCCCTAGGAGAATTGAGTTCCAACATGGGACAACTAAGGGTGGAGCACCAAGAACATTCCATCTTCCTCCATGAAATTAGAGAAGATCAAAGAATCATGAGAGAGGAGCAACAAAGGCAAGGAAGAGACATTGAGGAGCTCAAGCACTCCATAAGATCTTCAAGAGGAAGAACAAGCCGCCATCACTAAGGTGGACCCATTCTTTAATCTCCTTGTTCCTTATTTTTCGAAAATTATGCTTATGTTTACCTATGTTTGTGTCTTGTGATCATTAGTGTCTTAGTGTCTATGCCTTAAAGTTATGAATGTCCTATGAAGCCATCACCTTTCTTAAATGAAAAATGTTCTTAATTGAAAAAGAGAAGAATTGCATGAATTTTGAATTTTATAACAGATTAATTATTTTGATGTGGTGGCAATACTTTTGTTTTCTGAATGTATGCTTAAACAGTGCATATGTCTTTTGAATTTGTTGTTCATGAATGGTTGGCTCTTGAAAGAATGATGAAAAAGGAGACATGTTACTGAGGATCTGAAAAATCATAAAAATGATTATTGAAGCAAGAAAAAGCAGTGAATACAAAAAAAAAGAGAAAAAAAGAGAGAAAAATGAAAAAAAAGAAAAAAAAAGAAATAAAGTTGTGATCCAAAGCAAAAAGAGTGTGCTTAAGAACCCTGGACACCTCTAATTGGGGACTCTAGCAAAGCTGAGTTACAATCTGAAAAGGTTCATCCAATTATGTGTCTGTGGCATGTATGTATCCGGTGGTAATACTGGAAGACAGAGTGCTTTGGGCCACGGCCAAGACTCATAAAGTAGCTGTGTTCAGGAATCATCATACTTAACTGGGAGAATCAATAACACTATCTGGAATCTGAGTTCCTATAGAAGCCAATCATTCTGAATTTCAAAGGATAGAGTGAGATGCCAAAACTATTCAGAGGCAAAAAGCTAAAAGCCCCGCTCATCTAATTAATACTGATCTTCATAGATGTTTTTGGAATTCATTGCATATTTTCTTCTTTTTATCTTATTTGATTTTCAGTTGCTTGGGGACAAGCAACAATTTAAGTTTGGTGTTGTGATGAGCGGATAATTTATACGCTTTTTGGCATTATTTTTAGTAGATTTTAGTTAGTTTTTATTACATTTTTATTAGTTTTTAGTTAAAATTCACTTTTCTGGACTTTACTATGAGTTTGTGTGTTTTTCTGTGATTTCAGGAATTTTCTGGCTGAAATTGAGGGACCTGAGCAAAAATCTGATTCAGAGACTGAAAAGGATTGCAGATGCTGTTGGATTCTGACCTCCCTGCACTTGAAGTGAATTTTTTGGAGCTACAGAAGCTTAATTGGTGCGCTCTCAATGGCGTTGGAAAGTAGACATCCTGGGCTTTCCAGCAATGTATAATAGTCCATACTTTGCCCGAGATTTGATGGCCCAAACCGGCATTCCAAATCAGCTCAAAACGGCCCGGCGTTAAACGCCGGAACTGGCACAAGAATGGGAGTTAAACGCCCAAACTGGCACAAAAGCTGGCGTTTAACTCCAAGAAAAGTCTCTACACGAAAATGCTTCAATGCTCAGCCCAAGCACACACCAAGTGGGCCCGGAAGTGGATTTTTATGTCATTTACTCATTTCTGTAAACCCTAGGCTACTAGTTCTCTACAAATAGGACCTTTTACTATTGTATTTTCATCTTTTGATCATTTTTAGATCTCTAGATCATCTTTTGATCATTTTTAGATCTCTAGATCATCTTTTGATCAATTTTAGATCTTTTGATCATCTTTGGACGTCTAGTTCTTAGATCATGGGAGGCTGGCCTCACGGCCATGCCTAGACCTTATTCTTATGTATTTTCAACGGTAGAGTTTCTACACACCATAGATTAAGGTGTGGAGCTCTGCTGTACCTCGAGTACTAATGTAATTACTATTGTTCTTCTATTCAATTCAGCTTGTTCTTATTCTAAGATATTCATTCGTACCCAAGAACATGATGAATGTGATGATTATGTGACGCTCATCATCATTCTCACTCATGAATGCGTGCCTAACAACCACTCCCGTTCTACAAGCAAGCAAGGCTTGAATGTTTATCTCTTGGATTTCTTAATCAGAATCTTCGTGGTATAAGCTAGAATTGATGGCGGCATTCAAGAGAATCTGGAAGGTCTAAACCTTGTCTGTGATATTCTGAGTAGGATTCAATAATTGAATGACTGTGACGAGCTTCAAACTCCTGAAGGCTGGGCGTTAGTGACAGACGCAAAATAATCAATGGATTCTATTCCAACCTGATTGAGAACTGACAGATGATTAGTCGTGCCGTGACAGGGTGCGTTGAACATTTTCACTAAGAGGACGGGACTGTAGCCACTGACAACGGTAATGCCCAACATACAGCTTGCCATGGAAAGGAGTAAGAAGGATTGGATGAAGACAGTAGGAAAGCAGAGAGACGGAAGGGACAAAGCATCTCCATTCGCTTATCTGAAATTCTCACTAATGAATTACATAAGTATCTCTATCTTTATGCTTTATTCATATATCATTCATAACCATTTGAATCTGCCTGACTAAGATTTACAAGGTGACCATAGCTTGCTTCATACCAACAATCTCCGTGGGATCGACCCTTACTCGCGTAAGGTTTATTACTTGGACGACCCAGTGCACTTGCTGGTTAGTTGTGCAAAGTTGTGATAAAGAGTTGAGATTACAATTGAGCGTACCATGTTGATGGTGCCATTGATGATCAAAATTTCGTGCACCACTCCTCATCAAGGTGGTTTGTGCTTCTACTCATCTTAGAACATCCACTAATGCTTGAGTCTCCAATAAGCTCCATCATTCAAAATTGATGCTACCAAGCCTTGATGGTGTTCCGCACAAGCTATGAGCTCCCAAAAGTGATCCTCATGTATTCCCGGATCCCATATCTTATTTCTACACTCGTCATCAAGTTGATTATCATTAATCCATCTGGGTGGCAAGCAAGATGAGTTCTCAATCAAGCGACCAAACATCATCCGAGACCCAAGCAATCTAATTCCACACCAACCCTTGCAATTGAGCCTTGACCATGTAACCACCATGGACTTTGATTTACAATGCTAACCAATAACCGTCTCCCTTTTGCTCTTAAAGCCACAAATATTTCTAAGTTGCCCATCAGTCTCAAGCAAACCATATTCAAGTGGGTAAATTAGGCCTAGAGATGAGAGATTCACCCACTTGAATGAAAGAATGGATGGTGATGGCTTGGGGAGAGGTATTTCCAATGTCCTTGCTAGCTCTACTCCCTTGTGCTCTTCCTTGATTATCTCCACCTCCTTATACACTTCTTCAAATTCAATCTTCTATTTGCCACTTTCATCTAACTTTTCTCTATCACTCAAATCATAAATGGCAGGATGAGAGAAGTCTACCTCCACATTGCTTTCTATCTCATAGGGAGAAGGTTCTTCAAGTTCAAAGGATTCACCACCAAGAGGGTTTGATGCATGATCTTCATCACCAAGGGAGCTCAATTCTTGCTCTAGTCCTCTCAAGTCCTCATTCAATAATTGGTTGTGCACTCTCCTCCTCAACAGCAAATTCAAACTTCTTGGAGGGGTTTTCTACGACTCCTGATTCCTATGGCGGTTCCGCATCCCCTAAGTCTTCAACCACTCTTTCCCCTCTTCTATAATCATGGCTTCCTCCGAGTGTTCTAACACAAAGTAGCATCCCTTATTATCTACCGGAGTTTCCAATCTCTCCTTCATGCTATGCTCTCCAATTGATTCTCCACATATGACCATGGGAGTGCCTTGAGTGTTCAAGCATTGGTAGGCTAATCGGTTTACCACCTCTATCAAGGTGGTCATGGATTCTAGTGCCTCCCTTTGCATTTCTCTTTGTTCTTCAAGTAGCAAGGTGAGAGAATCATCTATTTGGGCTTGGGGTGGATAGGAGGGTTCATCATTTTGGAGGAAAGGTTCATAATAGGAAGGTGGTTCTTCTTGGTGGAAATATGGAGGTGGTGCATATAAAATGTATGGATCATGGGAGTATTGATGTTGGAATTGTGGTGGCTCTATGGATTTTCTTACATAATGGTCACAAGGATAAGGTAAGGGTGATTGGTTATATGATGGATGAGGGTCATAGGAGGAATTTTGGTAAAAAGGGGCTTGTGAATATGGTTGAGGGCTATATTGAGGAGGTGGTCCATAGGCATATGGTGGTGGTTGGTGACACGTACAACAAGGACTACCACATTCGTTAGATTGATATGCATTAGGATTGGAGTTATACCTATATGAGACCGGAGGAGGTTGTTGCCAAGAAGGTTGTCTATAAGCTTGTGGCTCCTTCCAACCTTGATTGTTCCATCCATGATGCATATCCTCATTGTAATCTTCACTTCCTACAACATAGTTATAGTCAAACTCATAGCCAAATGGATGAGAATTAATGGTAGCAAAAGCAACATGAAAACAAAAACTAGTAACAACTAAAGAGAATAAACTCCTACAACTACCAAAAATTAACAAAGAAGCAAAAGGCGAACATATTCACAATATTCACATATATACAATAACCAATAACAAGCGCACATTTGTAATTCCCCGGCAACGATGCCATTTTGATGAACGGATTTTTGATGGTATAGAATTTCACAATAAATTCTCATTGCAAGTATAGTTTCTAAACCAACAAACAATCCTCTCATACAAAAATTTGGTTGTCACAAGTAACAAACCCCTATAAAATAAACCGAAGTATTCAAACCTTGGGTCGTCTCTCAAAGGAATTACAGGGAAGTGTTCTTGTTATTGGTTATGACATGTATATTTTGGGGTTTTGAATAAGAGAACAAGAAAAGTAAATTGCAAGAATTAACCTAATAGAAAAGAAAGCTCTTGGAAAGGTATGAGAACTAGAAGTCCTATCCTCATTATCATCATCAATTATCATGAGAATTGTCCATTGCTTCACTTAGTCAACCTCTAACTATGAACGAAAGTCAAGTGAAAATAATCAAATTGAATCCACAAATCCTAGTCAAATCCAAAGGGAAAGACTAGCTTTAGTGACATGCAATTCAACTAGCAACTTCCAATTATCAATCAACAAGAGACTTTGACAACTCAAGAGTCTCCAATTACTCAACCAAAGCCAAGAGGAGAAAAACCTACTCTAGCATCCTTCCAAGTATTTTATCAAACACTTGGAAGACATAAAATCAAATTGCAAGAAAAGTAGATCTACAACTACTAATTGCAAGAAATTAATATCAACAATTCAAATCAACAATAAGGGAACATGAACATAAATTGCATTTAAAGGAAAATGGAAGAAGTAAGAGTGCATCAATATAAAAGTAAAGAATTACAAGAAGTAAATCACTAATCTAAGAAAGCAAAGGTAGAAGAACAAGAATTGATAAAGGAAAATCTTAATTCTACCTCTAACCTAATTCTAGAGAGAAGATAGCTTCTCTCTGTAGAAACTAACTAACGTATTCCCTCCAAAATTCAATTATGACCTCCCCCCCTTGACTCCTCTTGATTTCTGCATGAACTAGGCTCAGAAGTGAGTTGGATTTGGGCTTGGGAAACCCAAAAATCACCCCTAGCGGATTCACTTTAATGAGGTCACGTGCGAGAACCGACGCATACACGTGGGTCACGCGTCCGCGTCACTTGACGTTTTTTTATCCACACGTACACATCATGTACGCGTACGCGTCACCATGCAACTCCATATCCATGCATGCGCGTCTTCTACGCGTGCACGTCTTCTACGCATGCGCGTCGTTGAATGCATCCCAAATCATTGTTTTTCCATGATTTCTCTACTTTGCATGCTTTTCTCTTTGCTCCTTTGATCCATTCCTAGCCCTTTCAACCTGAATTCACTTAACAAACACATCAAGGCATCTAGTGGAACCAAAGGTGAATTAAAATTAACCAATTAAGGGCCTAAAAAGCATGTTTTCACACTTAAGCACAAATTAGGAAGAAATCATCAAACCATGCCATTTCATTGAATAAATCTGGAAAAAGTGGATAAAATCCACCTAAATTAAGCACAAGATATACCACGAAATAGTGGTGCATCACAGACCAGTGGCGACGGCAGCGTGGCAGGGTGCGACGGCACAGGTGACGCACTATTGCACTGGACGACAGTGATGGTGAGCTCTATGGTAGTAATGTTGCTCCCCCTATGTCATGCGCATTAATCTTTCTCTCCTTCTTGCATGACAAAACGACGGTAGCGACGAGTTGGAGCATGAACGGCAGCGGCTATGGCAACGGCGGTCTCCCTCCTCCATCAACGATCCATCTCTTTCTCGAATCTTCTTCTTCTCCCTTCCCCTTTCTTTCTTTCTTTCTTTCTTTGACCGTGGTATGGAGGCTAGGCTTTGGGTTAGGGCTAGGGTTTGTGTATGGAATTGGGAATTTTGGGTTAATTTAAAATCTAATTTAATCCTCAAAATTACTTTAAAATATTATTTGTTATATCAAAATACTAATTGGTTTGAAATCAAATACTCTAATTGAAATTATAAGATAATAAGATTAATTTTCTTTATTCCTAAAACTTAAAGTATTACATTACAAAAAAATCAATTATTTAAATTAAATCATATAAAATTCTTGTTATTTTATAACTACTAACTTTATAATTTAAATATAAAAAATAATTCAATAAATGTAAAGTTAGATAAAAATTCAAACTTAAATAGTCAAACCTCATTATTTTTGAATTTATAAAACTTTAAGTTGTAAATAGAAAAATACTCAATAATATGCTAGCCGGCGACGGCGGCGAGGCCCCTAGCCAGCGCTGCCTCCTTTCTTCTCTGTCTCCCTCTATGTTCAGTCTGCATGTGTATTGGGTGAAGGGTTAGGGTTTTGTTTTAGAAAATTAGGGTTTCTGATTTTCAATTTGGGAATTAGGGTTAGAAATTAGAGATTTTATAAAGGAATAAAGATAGATATAAATAGATACTTTGATAAAATTGGAGGATAAAATAATTTTAAAACCAAATATACTTCATTAAAAATATTTAGGAATATTATTTATCAACATATTGCTAATTTTAATTAATTATTTCTAATTTAAATTATAAAATAAACATGTTAATCACATTGTTCTAAAATATAGTGTAAACTCAATATTAATTATTCAAATTAAATGATATAACTTTTCATTATTTTTCTATCACCAGAACTTTACTTTCAAATTTTAAAATAACCAATTATAATAATATTACACAAAAATTTTAATTGACTTAAACTTAATATTTATAAAATCAATTTAATCATTCTTAACAAATTATTTTCTAAAAATAAGGAACTCGAATTAAATCATAAATTATTCATAATAAAAGTTACTTTAATTAAATTATACAATTTTTTTCTTATTTGTCAATTACTGAAATTATGTGAAACATTTAATTATAATAAAGATTATAATAAAATTCTATTTAATTTAAATTTCAATTATCATGAAACTCTATTTAATTATCCTCAATAAAAGAATTTTCTTAAAAATAAAATTCTCAATAATTATAATAAATTGTAAATAACTCATCATTTAATTTTCCAAAAACTTGGGTTATTACATTCTACCCACATTACAAAAAATTTCATCTTCAAAAATTGTTATAATATAATAAGTTCAAACTTAAATCATAGAAACAAAATTTATGAACAAATGTATTGGCATGATAAGAATGAAGATACGAAAAGAGTGAGGTAAACAATTAGATTTACAAGAATACCAAAGTATACAGGATATGAGAGACACTCAGAGTGAATAGGAATATTTAAAAATAGTAATCTAAGGTAAAGAAAGACTGAATAGGAATATTCCTACAAGAATTAGACATAATGAAGCAAAATGAAACAGAATGTGATTCAACGATAAATTTTTACAAATTCTCCCTTATGTTGAATATAAAGCAATGTGATTCAACAAACGATTTGAAAATATGAAATGTTGAATTCTTTTTTCCCTTCCATAGCTCATAAGTAGTATGTTTAAAGATTGATTTTTTAAAGACTCTATTTTAAATATGCCACATTGTATTTAGGTAAACCATCTTCTAAAAACATAGTGCTTCTCACTTCTTGCGAGCTTCTATTTTTTTTCTATAACCATATTTTGTTGAAGTATTTTAGGAATTGAGATTTTGTGAGAAATTTTATTTTTTTTACAAAATATTTCAAAATCTGAGTTTACAAATTTACTATTATCATCTAATCGAATGGTTGTATTGTAAGTCCTTTTTTATATATTTTGAGGTTTTTTTAGAAATTTTAACAAATATTTTTAAAAATATCAACCTTAAAAATTAGATCAAAGGAAAAAAAAAAACACACGTAAATCTAGAATAGTAATTACAATACAAAGACATATCTTCTAATACTTAGATTGACTAATGATACTATCATACCCGTTTATGAGAGTGTACAAGAAGCAAATTTAGTTGGATATTGAAAAGAAGAATGGAGCGTTAGTGGGAGGAAGAGGATCAGATAACAAAGAAGGAAGTGAGCTCCGTATCTCCTTTTCAAAAGTAGTAGTGAAGAGCAAATTAATATTTGTTCTTGTTTTACGTATTTGTATTGTATTCTTAAAACTATATTTTGTATTGCTGACCACAAAAAAATGCGTATGAATAAAACTAATTATAACAAATTGAAAACTAATTTAATAACCACAAAAGATAAAATATGTTTGACAAAATTATCAAAACATTAATTATAGATTAATTTTGTTAAAAAATACAATTAATGTCCATTCTTTAAAATTTTTCTACTTTTGTCACCGTTTTATCACTACCAAAATTACTCAAAAAATTCTAAATTCTTTTCTTTTCTAGACTCTAAGCCTTCGTAACTGTCTACCATCACCACCATAACTAACTTTAACACTTGTAAGATTAGTAAAATTAGATATCTATGCATATATGCATGTACATGATGCACATGTCAAGGATAATAGAACATTATTGTTATTCATTTAAAAAAGAAAATACAATCATCACATAAACCTAGATGTCAATATATCACATAATAAACTTTCTCAAATGCTATTAGAAACTAGAAAAAATTAAAATTCAGACAAGAAAAATCCAAATAAACAAAAAAAGGTGCCAATTTATTATCATAAAGAAACAAAAAAAAAATTTCTAAGAATTAATGGTCATAATTTCGACCAAGCAAGACATAAAAGAAAAAGGAATTTAGAACTGGGCTCACCTTAAACCCAAGTTCACAACACTACCCCAATTTTAATTCCACGGCAAAACATATTTCTTTTGTTTCTCCCACCTCTGCCATCTCGTCCTCTCCCACCCTTACACCCAACCACGACCACCACAAGTGTAACAACCTTGATTTTCGAGTATGTGAGATCTTTTTTGAAAGTACGGATTTTTCCGGAAGATCAGTAAAGGAAACACCTCTGATATATCATCAAGCATCTCAATCCTCATTGTCATTATGTTATCCTTAAGCTAGAACCTCCTCTGAGGCAAGCTCGATAATGCAATTGCAAAGAACCTAGTTTTTGAATCGTATCGGTTGGCAGTTTTGATTATGATTTTCGTAAATAGTCTCTGTTTGACGAACCGGACTCGATTCATGAGAGGAGAGAGATAATAGTATAATATTACCATTATATTAGTGTTAGAAAATGCTTGAATGATATTATAAGGTTACCTGGTCTGTTTTAGTTAAAAACAAAAAATCGGTTTAACCAGGTTTACGGTTTACTGGTGCAGCCTAGCACCAGCACTCTCTGATGACTTTAGCAATGCTAAGACCTCATCATATATGTTTTATTCTCATAATAAATATGTTACTAGTTTCATTTATGCTAATAGCTCAGAAAATAATTTTTAGAGATATTTTTACAAGTGTTCTGATACATCTAGTTTTAGTAGTTATACACCTGAGATATTGATAAACCCATATTTTATGATATATATTGTGCTGAATTTAAGTGATTTATTAAATCCTTCAACTACTTATTCATGTAAAATGTATAGTTTTGCTTTTCCTTCCTTATTATGTGATATATGTGAAATACATGTTTTCTATGCTTTAAAAGTAATTATTTTAATTACCCTTTATTACCATTCGATGCCATGATTTGTGTGTTGAGTAGTTGCAGAGCTTCTAAGGCAGGAATGACTTAAAGGATGGAAAGAAAACATACTAAAATGGAAGGAAAGCACAAAATAGAGTTTTTGAAGAAACTGGCAGCGACGCGAACGCGTGGACGACGCGGCCGCATGTCCAGCGCGAAAAGGGAGCGACGCGAACGCGTGACTGACGCGACCGTGCGCCTTAAGCAGAACACAGATGACGCGGACGCATGATCAAAGCAAACGCATGACAAGGAAAACTCTAGATGACGCGACCGCGTGACCCACGCAGACACGTGACAGACGCCACGCATCAGAAATTACAAAAAACGCTCCCAACGGTTTTTAAAGCCCTTTTTGGCCCAGATTCAAGTCCAAGAGGCACAGATTAGAGGTTATAAAGTTAGGGAATGCATCCATTCATAAGACACATCATACCACATACAGTCATACATAGTTTTAGGATTAGATGTAGCTTTTAGAGAGAGAGGTTCTCTCCTCTCTCTTAGGATTCAGATTAGGATTTAGGATTTATCTTATTGGGATTATTTCTTTATCACAGGTTCAATATTCTTCTATTTATTTTCTCTTTTATTTAATGACCATTCATGTTATGATTTTCTTAATTAATATAATTTCAGGTATTTCAGACTCATGATTGCTTTTCTCTATTTTTAATTTAGATTATTTACTATTGGCTTTGGTTGATTAATTGGTAACTCTTGAGTTATCAAACTCATCATGATTGATAACTATTATTTTTACTGATTAATTTAGATTCCTATAACTCTAGTCTTTTCTTAAGAAGTTGACTAGGACTTTAGGTATTAAATTAGTTTGTCCACTTAACTGACCTTCATAGTTCGAGGTTGACTTAGTGGGAGCAACAGTATAATTCTCATCACCATTGATAAGGATAACTAGGATAGAACTTTCAGTTTTCATACCTTGCCAAGAGTTTTACTAGTTATTAATTTATTTATTTTTGCAATTTATTTATCTTATTCAAAACCTTTTCAAACCCAAAAACACTATTTTGCATAACCAATAATAATTCATACTTTCCTACAATTCCTTGAGAAGACGACCCGAGGTTTGAATACTTCAGTTTATAAATTTTATTGGGTTTGTTACTTGTGACAACCAAACGTTTGTAAGAAAGGACTTTTGTTGGTTTAGAAGCTATACTTACAACGGGAATTTATTCTAAATTCTAGACCACACAAAAGTTCTCTCTTCAGATATTTTAATATTATTTTAATCCACCTCCAAGCCAACCAATCACAACTCACCCTACACGCCCAAGACACTCCAAGGTTGGTCATTTACTCCCATTTGGAAGAAAATAACAAGAGAGAAAAGAGAGAAACTTTCATGAACACTTAATCTTCAAAGCTTGATTTCTTCTGAACTAAAACTCAAATCAAAATTCCGATTTCACCAAAATGATCCTCTCTTCTTCCTCTACATAACCATGCAACTTATCAAGGCTGAAAATAAGGTGAGATGGTTGTTCATTTCCTCTTTCAATTCGATTTTCAAGGAAGCATGCTTAAACATGTGTTTTCTTGATGTTCTTCCTTAGGAATCATGCTTAACTTGACTTGAGGGCTAAGAAATATTAATTTCCAGCAAGTCTAAGGTGAGATATCCCTTCCTAGATACAGATGAAAAAGAGTAATCAGAGAAGAGAAAAGAGATACAGAGAATAGAGTAATTAAAATAGAGTAAAGAGATACAGAAAAAAGAGAAACCAGAACAGAGTAAAGAGATATAAAGAGAAGAGTAATATAATAAAGAGATATTTATATATATTAGTTGCTTGATGCAACCCAGGGCTATATATATATATATATTAGTTGCTTAATGCAACCCAAAGCCTCTGTAGGGAAACTAAGTTACCTACACCCATTTTCCGCTTTCCTAGAGCAGAGCAGAGTATATATATATTTTCCTGCAGTAAGCAGAGGCTGTCTCAAATGAGCGGCTATTATTATATGTTCATTTATTTAGGAACGAAAAATCGTATCTGAGAAATCGGGATTACTCGTAACCGGATAAATGTCAGGATTGCGGGCCGCCAACCGACACATGAGCTCATGGCCTGCGCTAGGGCTAGACATACATCATTTTTGTGTGCGCATCATTCTTTGTTGCATTCCTTTCTGTGTGTGATCTACTTCTTTATGTTTGTCTGCTCGTATGCTATTTCTGTGTTTTATTTTCTTGTATTCTTTTGTTTGTGTTCTGCTTTCTGTTGTCTCTACTTTCTCTTTCTATCTTTATCTTCTGTTTACTGCTTTGCTATATTATGTTATTCGTCTACTAATCGACCCCAAATAAATGAACGTAACTAATAACCCCGGCCCTACTAAGAACTCCCCAGTTCTTACCCCTTCTCTCTCCCTTCCCCCTTCAGATGGAAGCATCAGTACCCTTCCGTAGTTCACTGACGACCGTTCACAAGACGAGGATTCCGTTCTAGGTAGTCTTCTGAGTCTAGGGTGAATCTCGTTCTCTGTTTATATGTATATACTGTGAGACCAGCCACTGTCTACACCCCGTTTGTACGTGAACTTTAACCTAAATCCTGTGTACGAGACTCCTGCTGTGTGGCTACTTGATGAGGTACCAGAGAGACGTCCTATAGCAATGTTTGATCGTGCAGAGGAGTAGCAGATTATCTTCTACCTTTTGATAATGTTCCACCTGACTTGAGTTTTGAAGGCTTAGAACGTATTTTCCCTCACTTTAGTAGTTTAGAGGGACTAGGTGAGTATAGAGTCTAGGCTAGCCTGGGTGCCAGCTTAGGGACTTTTTGAACAGGTTAGGGTCTCAGATGTTGTATGTATATATATGTATATAGATATTATTTAGCTATATCTAGGGGTGTTCTAACTAAAGATCTTTACTCTAATAAAGGCTGGTTCACGAAATGTTATCAACCGCTTGAGATGTATTTATGTATGGTTGTTTATAACTATTTTATCTATTATTACTTGTGAATTGATTATTAGTTATTCTGTTTGTTAATCCAAACATTTTCAAAAAAAAGTACCTCGCAAAATAACTACATTTTTAATAACGAATCAGGCTCATATAATACATAAAAGATAATAATTAGGAAGACAAGTTGGTAACGCTCAATTTCTGGTATGATCTAGACATACTGAAAATTGGGTCGTTACAACAAGAGCTTTCCACTTTGTTCATCCCCTCCACTAGCTGGTTTTGTTACATTGTAGGTCATGGTGAATCTGTAATGGTTCTTTTAGAAGATTAACATTTTTATTCAAAAGATGAAAACTAATATATCTAGATTTTTATTAGTGTCTTAGATATGATAATTTTCATGGTTTCGATTCAACGTAATTTTACTTCTAAAAATTTTAGCATTTGTTTAGGTTGGGTAATGATGGATATGGTGGTGCTAGTGGTGGTATTAGTGATGATCATGGGGTGATTGTTAGAAAATTTTAGAAGAGGAAGAGATATTAATGAAAAGAAATTAAGGATATTAATGGTATTTTTAAATAAAATTATCCGTAGTAACATTTTATTAATTTTGTCAAACAAATTTTATCTTGCTAGTATTAAATTAGTTTCGGTATGTTATGGTTAATTTCATCAATGTTTGTATCTTGGATCGATAAAAAAGGTAAATTTCTTTATTCGTGATATAAAATATTGGGATTTGGATCCTCTAAAGTTTGAATTTCACTTTAGAGAGTAAAGTGTGATCTCTCACCATTTATTTCATAGGTAGGGCCAAGAATAAATATGAAAGAGAAATTATTCAAGGGTAGAAGATCACACTTTACTCTCTAAAGTAAAATTCAAACTTTAAAAGATCCAAATCTAAAACATTGTAGTGCGTAGTTAGTTATTTTAGCATTTTTCATAAAATATCGTAGTAGTAAGTTATTTTAATGTTTTTCATTTGAAAAATAGCATTTAAACATAAAGATCCTTATAATAAATATACCTATTAAAGTAACATAAATTGTTATTTTAAAAATTTGTTAAACAATTTCTAGTCAGTATTTAGGTTTAAATAATTTGAAATTTTAGTTTAAAAAATGAGTTAACAACCGAACTAGAATAAAAGATTGGGGTCTCATAAATAGAAAATGACAAAACTAAAAATTAAAAAGATACAGGATGTTTGATACAAAAAAAGGTCCAATTACAAAAAATCATGAGCATATTTAAAATAATTTGTTCATTATATAATAGGTTTTTGTTAATCTTGTCTTAAGAATATATTTTAAGGGACATTTTAAGAATATTATAAAAAAATATTTTATTGTTATTAATAATATTATTTTTTATTTTTAATATATTAAATGCGTAAAGATTTAAAAGATTATTATTATTATTATTATTATTATTATTATTATTATTATTATTATTATTATTATTATTATTATTATTATTATTATTATTATTATTATATCTTTAGAATATAAAATAGCTAAATCTTATATATAAGTTATCATGGTTGGACTATTTTAGTAAGTTCTTGACATCTTTTTGTTATTTTTTTGGTTTATTATTTTTAGGTCCTTTTTTAGCGATCTTGTAATATTTTTTGGAAATTATTTGATTTGATAGTTAATTCTTTAAAAAGTTTGTAATACTTTAAAAGACTCACTATTAAAAACAACATGTAGAATTAAAAGAGTGTGAAGGTGTGTATCATATTATCCTTCAACTTTACATCTTAAGAAAGGTAAGGTATATATATATATATATATATATATATATATATATATATATATGACAACCGATGTCTAATCCCAAACAAGTAGAAAATAATATCAAATCTGGAATAGTTTTTTCATTTTACAACATGATCAATAATATAAACAATGAATAGAATAATCATAAATACTTGAAGAATCTATTTAAAATGAGTATCATCTGAAAAAGACTAATCAAACCCTTATTGACAACCAATGTCTAACCCCAAACAAGTAGAAAATAATATCAAATCTGGAATAGTTTTTTCATTTTACAACATGATCAATAATATAAATAATGAATAGAATAATCATAAATACTTGAAGAATCTATTTAAAATGAGTATCATCTGAAAAAGACTAATCAAACCCTTAATGAGTTAGACATCTGATCAATTGCCACTAGAAATCTGATCACAATATTTTTCACAAGCTGGGCCACAGACTTCAATCGTAGCTCCCCTCTCTTGCAAGCATACAGGCATGCATTGTTTGGCACAATCTGATAAAGTTTCCCCATAATTAAAACATACAATAGCTAACACCATGCATATTAGCATTGCAACTACGTATTTCTTTAAGACCATCATTATTGAAAATCTTTTGCTTTTAGAGTTTGTAGTCTTCTGGTAATAGCATAATGAATTAATTAATTTTCTTCTTATATTTATATGCATTCAAAAGTCAATTAAATATATTCTTAACCATTATTTATAAAAGTAGATAATGCTGCTCCTCCTCCTATTTTCAAGCGGTGGGGAGAGAAACATGGTAATAGCTTAGAATTTTTAGTTTAATTACCGATTTTGAAAGTATATGATATTTTTAGTTGTGTTAGGAGCCACATTTAAAAGAAAGTAAAACCATGTTTTAGTAGTTATTAAAACTATATAAGTATAAATGTATTTTTCTTAATTGTTGTATTATATTTTTTCCATATTATTATAAATTTTTGTTAATTAAATTTTGTGTTCATAAAAGAAATTTAATCTTTTCTAAAGTTTAAGTTTACAGAATAATAATAAAAAGTTTTGAAAGCCATTTTGATTTTTAAAAGATTCTATTTTTGACAAAATAAGTTCAAAATAAATTAACACAAAAATAGAAAGATGGTAGACTATTTACACTACAAAACACTCATTTTTTTATTAATGACTGTTCATACCCTGACCTAAAAATAAAATCAGACCCAATGAGAATAAAAGGTTCCAGCAAAAAAGGAGGAACTCTACCACTTACTGACCTCTAATACAACAAGATAGGTCAACTTTCACAACAAGAAAAAAGGTTTTAACGATAAATTTTTAGTGGCAATAGTATTATTGCCACAATTTTTTTTAAAACAATTTTTTAGTGAAAATTGTATATTTGTCATTAATACTATACCTTGTAATAACCATTTAAATTATTGCCGCTAAAAAAAATACTAAAATTTTTAAAATAACAAGAATTTGGCTATGGTGGTAAAAATATAAAGTGGTACTTAAAGGATACTTTAATTTAATTCCAAATGTGTGCCTGTTGTGTAATCGTACAAGTTAGTTTTTGTATTTATATTCTTATCCAAAGCTTATAATAATTATAAAGAGGCCCCAATCATGAATGAAGGAATTTTTATTTATTTGGATACAATTAGAGAAGGGTTAAGTTTTTGGGCTTTCTGTAACTTGGGCCTTTAATGGACATATGTATAAAGAAATAATATTTTAAACTTATATTGGACACCACTTAAAAATAAATTGTAACGTTACTACTTAATAACAAGGTTCTGAAAACCGAATCGGTCATCGAACCGTTCAAGCTACTGGTTTATTAGTTTATAGGTTCAACCAGTTCAACTGTGGTTGAACCAAAACAATCATTTTATAATAAAATAATAAATAAAATATAAATAAACACACTAAAATATAATTATTGTCTAATATAAACTTTAAAATATCATCAAAATTAAAAGTACTACATAAACCAGAATGTTGTAATCTCATTTAAATACAAATTCAAAAGTCAAATAACAAAAATAACCAACCAAACATAAAATGTCAACATCCAAGTTTGTCATCAATCATCAAAATCCACCATAACTTAATGCAGATTTACTTCATTGATATCATCAACTACTTGGACCAGAAAAATCAAGTGATATAGCATAACATATACTACTACCACCACCACTACACTTTCATCTAAATCAGCATTAATATCATCTATAAATATACTTAGATTTAATTTTTATTGTGCAAAGACGACTACTTCTACTCTACCAGCAACAACATATAACTTGTGAGCAAAGAAAAAAAAAAGAGATGAAAATATCTATTATCTCTGAGGTCCTTCTCAAAACCGTTATTATTAGTACTAGACTCATCAACCAATCCCCTTTGATCTTACTACTCTTCATTCCCTGTATTGTAAGCTAACCCACCACCATCATTATTATCTTCATGTAATACATCATCGCTTGTCATTATAATTAATTGCCTCTAAATCAAGCTTCTTTCTAATACCTCTATATATAAATTAATCCCTCACTTATCTAAACCCTTGTGGCTTGCGAGACTTGTTTGTAGATATGCCTAACGGAACAACCAAAGGAGATCAACGGCCATGCAAAGCTTCATGTGTTTTTTTTATTCTTTTTTATTTTTTCTGTCATGTGAATTTTTTGTTTGTAGAATAAAGTGTGTTAGATTTCAAGCTTGTGATTTATCCATGCTTACATCATTATAATTTCATCAAGATGTACCACCACTCCTGCAATGAAATAAAAAGCATTATTATGAATGCCAAGAATGACATAAATTGAGTTATTTAGTAAAGAAACTCTATTCCTCTATTTTTGTAGAGTATGTCTGAGAGTGAGAAAAAATGTATAACTATGTTATATGAGTGGTTTATGTGAGTGATATTGATATTGAAGATAATTAACTCATGAAAGTGTGTTTTTCATGATTAACTCATTTTGTGCTTATTAATAAACTTTAAACTATAAATAAATCTAAAGGAAGGGATTACTATCACCTAAAGAAGATGAAAAGTTCATGAAGTACATGATGAACAATGGACAAGGTTGTTGGAGTGAAGAGGCTAGGAATGCTCGGTTGCAAAGGTATGGCAATTATTAATCAATTATATAACAATTAATCAAAATTATTCAACAGCAAGGTTTAGCAATTAGCACCCAATAACTAATCAATGCTTCAACAATTAATCATGCTTCAAGTCTTCAACAGTAAGATTTAGAACAATTAATCAATGCTTCAACTATTATTATTACAAAGAACAAAAATTATACCTAGGGTTACAAACTGGAAGCCTGAAAAAATGCAAAGCTGGCAGGGACAGTGGCTAGCAAGAGGTAAGACAGTGGCTGATGGGTGGAAGGGAAAACAGACCTAGCATTAGCGGGAAGACACTGCGAGACGGAAAGTGGCTGCACGAAGCCGCAAACAGAGGTGGCTGACGTTAGCTCCACGGACTACATGGCTGTAGCGGTGGCTGACGGAAGTTGCACCAAAAGCTCCAACTGCTGCACTACTGCTTCGCATTCTGCACTTCTGCTTCTTCGTGTTGGAGAAGAGAGGCTGAGAGGGGTACTTGCAAATGTTAGGCTTTAGGGTTCACAAGTCACAACCAAGCTTCAATGCACCGTTTTTGAATTTTCATTTTTGACCCATTTCAAAAATTGACCGGTTCCTGGTTCAGTTTGACCGACCAATTCGGCGGTCTAATGTCGGTTTTTGAATTTGGCGGTTTTTGCTACTGACCAAATTGTGTTTGGCATCGATTCACGGTTTGACCGATTCGACTAGCCAATTTGAACCGGTTTCAGAAACTTGCTTAATAGTTTATGAAAAAAACTCATAAAGCAAATTGTAAACAAGAAAGAAAAAACTCACAAGCAAAGTGTCTATAATAATAATAATAATAATAATAATAATAATAATAATAATAATAATAATAACAACAACATATAATCCTTTATTATATCCATTATTTCATCAAAGAATTAGTTTTAGCCAAAACATATAACAATTATATAACAAAGGTATTTCAGTAATTAAATTTAATTAAATTGGTCTAATAGCTTAGCTGTGTTTGGTTTTGAATATAGGATAAAACAAGAAATTGAGAACAAGACACAAAAGACAGAGACACAAAACTTAGTGTTGTTGTATTTTAATCGGTGATAAACTAGCACAATTTATAAAAGTCTAAATTATTATCATTTTTCTATTTAAAAAAATTTGGGAAGAAAAATTAATTAAAAAATATAATTATAAAAAATTAACAAAAATAATAAAAGAAAAAAATAAAAAATAAGTTGTGTCTCTTGTTAGTGTTTTTGTGTCTTCCTGTCAAAGTGGACACGAAATACCCTAATTCAGTGTCTCTAGACACAATATTTCTATTCGTATCTCATCTGCTAAATATGATTTTTTGTCTTTATATCCCTATTTCAGTGTCATGTGCCTCTAGATAAACGCAATCTTAAAAATTGATAATAAAATTTAGTTGATTAGACTTCATTACAAAAATTATTTGTTCACCTGATATTTTTTATAAAATAAATTTAAATATTTTCATTTTTAAATATATTAAAAATTTAAATGTTTGACTATATTTACTTAATTAATATAATTTTACAAATAATAATTAGATCAATTAAATAATTATACTATATTTTTATTATTTGTATTACTCATGATATATGTATTTTCTAAAATTTGTGTTTATTATTTGTATTACTCATAACATATGTAGTTACTAAAATTTAGAGTTTACAATTTAGAATTTAAACGTTTATGATTTATGTATTTAAAAAAGGTTTACACAAATATACATTTTTAGTTGATCAATTTGAACTAATAAATAATTTATACCGCAATAGCAGGAAAATTATACATGCCAACTTACATCAAGCAACTGCACACTGATGGGTGTTTTGTGAAAAAATGAATTTCCAAACACACAAATCTAACCGGCAAGTATACCGGGTCGCATCAAGTAGTAATAACTCACTTAGAGTGAGGTCGATCCCACAGGGATTGATGGATCAAGCAACTTTAGTGGGTAATCAGTTTAGTCAAGTTAACATTGAGTGGATTGTGTGAAGAATGACCGACAGAAAGTAAATTGCAATAATTAAAGGTGCAGAATCTAAATTGGACAGAAACTTAAATGGGCGGAAGCTTAAATGACAAGAAAAGTAAATTGTATCAAATGTAAAGGGGACTGGGTGCTGAAAAATTAAATAAAATCAGTAAATTAGAACTCAGATCAATTGCAGAAAATTAAACTTGCAGGAAAAATAAATTTGGATCTCAACAATTTTAAACACAAGGTTGCAGAAAGTAAACTTGCAGGAAAGAAAAGTGTAGCAGAGAAGGAAATTGTAGCAGAGAGAGAACTTGAAATTTGCATAAACCAATATTGAATTCAATGATTGAAAATGTAACAATGCAGAAAATGTAAAAGTGTTTCAAAGAGGACTTTCTATTCTACCCTACTCTTTCTAATGAAATGAAACAGGTGCCTTTTTATAGGCTTTTACAAAATGAAAATGAAAAATCAAAACAATATTTACAAAATAAAATTTCTAATCTAGCTTCTCTGTGTGCTTTTGAGTCAGGTGGGCTTTGCTTGCTTTGGAGTGGAATTGGGTTGAAGATGGATCCGAATGGCCTTGGTCTTGAGAAGAAATCCGCTTGCAATTTGGACTTTGGGATCATTCACGTTTGAGTCAACGTTTGAGGCAAATGTTGACTCAAACGTCTTCGTGAAAGCATTTTGCAGAACAGCCATTTTGCTGTCACTCACGTTTGGGTTCACGTTTGAGGTCAAACGTGAGCTCAAACGTGATCTCCTCCAAGGCATTCTTTAGCCAACGTTTGACCTCACGTTTGAGGCAAACATTGGCGCAAACATTAGCTCCTCCTCCAGGGTATTCCTCTGGCAACGTTTGACCTCATGTTTGAGGCAAACATTGGCGCAAACGTTGGCTCTTTCAGCCTTGCTTCCTTGCTTGTGAATGCCCATGAATGCTAATGCTCATTCATTTATTCATTGGTCAATTTATAATCATGCATGCATTCATTAATTAATGCCAATGCATTACGTTGAAGTTTTTTACCCATTTGCAATGCATGGCTTTAATTAATAATGTTTAGTGGTTTTAATGTTTAAAGCATTCATTTGCCAATTGCATTAGAAATGCATGGCTTTAATTAATAAGGCAAATGCTTTAACGTTACTTTCATTTAATTTAAATGCATGCATGATTTATTAATTTCATGATGCATGCATAAGGCATTAATGCATGCCATGGCTTCATGGTCATGGGCCACGCTTTTAAAAGCGTGGCCTAAAGCTCCAAAGTGTGTTCAATCTTCAAAGTGTGCCCAAAATTTATCTTTTTTTCTTTTCAGCTTATTTTGTGTTCTTTTTGCTTCTTTTTCTTCTTATTTCCTACAAAATTTATAAAATCAAAAGATCAAGGAAATATACCATTTGAGCACAAAAGAATGCAATATTTAAGCACTAATCATCAATTTCTTGTATGAAAAAGCATAGAAAAACATGACATGGTGACATGTTATCACAACACCAAACTTAAACCTTTCTTGTCCCCAAGCAAGAAAAGAATCATGCAATAAAGATTGACAAACCAAGGTGAGAAGAATAGCAACTCAATGTTCATGGTAAGCTAGTTTTCTAAGCAAGCTACAATCACAAAAGAAATGTAGATGATTGATGCTTCTATCTAGTTCAATTTATGAAATCTTTTCCTTATAATTCTTCCTTGAAACAAGCTTTTGATTTTTCTTATTAGCTTCTCCTTTTGGGTGCTTTGTCCCATGAGTTGATAACAAAGCTACGACTTCTAAATGCTTTGTTTTCAAGTATTACCACTTGATACATAAGCACCACAAGCATTTAATTAGAGGACTTCATTAAGCTCATTTGTTTCTTTTCTTAACTCTCTAATCATTGATGCTCAGAGCCTTGAGCTTTGAGGGAGTGCTTTTGCACTTGAGTCTAACCTTGACTTCTAAGTGTTTTATTTTCAAGCATTTGGCTTGATACATAAACACCACAAGCCACAAGTACTTAACAATAGAATTGTCATTGGTACTTAGAGCCTTCAGCTTTCTCATTCTTTCCTTTTTTCTTTTCTTGCCCTTTTTTTGCCATTTTTCAAGGTTTTCATGATTTCAAAAGATTTCACAAAATGTTATAGATGAAAACTTCAATTAAATAAAATCTAATGCAATTGAGCAACAATCAAACATACTAGCTTTCCAATACTTGTATGCACATGCTAAATTCTTCTTTAATTCCTTGTTTGTTTATGATCATGATAATTTACTGCTTTGAACTCACAAAATTCAAGTTGATGGTCATAATGTCACAGCAGCATGTTACCATTTAGAAATCAAACTATGCTTATTCATACACACATGCATACAGAGAAGGTAAAGACAATCATGCAATTTAAAGTGTTGGAAATAAATGAGAGGAAAAGGAACTTTACAACCTTGTAATTCATCTTCTCTAGTGTTGTCACTTTCCTCCCATTCTCCTACTTCCCATACCAAACTCAGTATGCTTGCTCATCCTCAAGCAACAATTAGAATAATGGCTATGGGCTAAGATGGATCACGAATGTCTTACACAGTGAGATGTTAGCAATACATGTGTTTCAAGCAAGAAAAATTTAATATATGAAGGCACAGAGAAACAGAGACATTATGGTTGCAAAAATAAGAGGGTGTGCATGATACATTGTATAAAAGATAAGTGGCACACCAAACTTAGTGTGACACTTTCACTTGGAATTGATGCAAGTATCTAGATTAGAAGCAAATTTTTGTTGCATAGCAACACCAAACTTAGAATGCAACCATATGTCAATTTATTTAAACTAAAACTAAATGAAACTGTTATATGTTAAATACAATCACCAAGCAAAGAATCTTTTATGAATAAGGATCTCTTGGTGATGTATTGACAAAAATAGTTAATAAAACAAGAAAATGACTCATACAAAAAGAAAACTAAAATTGTCCAACTAAATGAAAGATAACACTGCAAAAGCATTATGATTATGCAGACAAGTGGTGTTGCTGGATGATTTGCATAAAAAAATAAGTGGCACACCAAACTTAGAATCTTAGTGTGTCACTTCCATGTAAAATTGATGCAATCATCCAAAGGGATTGAAAACAATTTGTTGCAGGGCAACACCAAACTTAGAATGTGATCATATGCCAATTTATTGAAATTTAACTAAACAGACAAAGAAAATGAACCAGACAAAGAAATAAAATGTTACCCAAGGTTGGGTTGCCTCCCAATAAGTGCTCTTTTAGTGTCATTAGCTTGACATGTTGTTCTTCACTTTCTTCCTCTTCTTCCAGTTGGTTAAGAGGAATGACCTCAAGGAGGGAGAAGATTTAGCTACTATCCCTTGTCTTGGCCTTTCCTCAGCAAGCTTCCTTTTGCAAATGGCTTGATTGATCTTGCTTGCTGGATCAGGGATATGATTGGTGCTCTTTTTAGTTGCCTTCACTTCTTTGGATTCAAGACTTGGTTGCTGTGTGATTATTGGAGTTTTGTCTTCATCAAGAATTCCTTGCAATGGTGGTTCAATAGGCTCTTTCTTCATGTGCTTCTCTACTTCACTTGAGTGTGGATTCTCTTGATTGTCTTTCTTACTTTCTCGTTCTTCCAATTCCTCCTTCACATCTACCAATTGGTCTTTGTCTTCCTTGTTTAGTAGTTCTAAGTTTCTCTTTCCTTTCTCCAAGTGCTCATCCACTTCCTTGAAGAGAATCTCTTGCCCTTTCCAGGATTGTTGTTGTTTCTCCATGAGTTATTCTTGTCTTTTCAACAATTCTCTGGACTTTTGAAGGGGGATCTTCAATTAGTTCAAGGGCCTCTTCATTTTGCTTTTCCACTTTCTCCTTCACATCCACCAAGTGATCTTCATTCTTCTTGCTTAGTGGTTCTGAGTGTTTCCCTCTGTTCTCCAAATGCTCATCCATCTTCTGAAGAAGGATTTCTTTTTCTCTCCAGGATTGTTGTTGTTCCTCCATGAGTTGTTCTTGTCTTTTCAACAATTCTCTGGATTTTTGGAGGGGATCCTCAGTTAGTTCAGGAGCCTCTTCATTTTGCTCTTCTACTTCCTCCCTTGCACTTAACATTTGGTTTACCAGCACTTCCACATTTTTGAATGAATTCTCCTGCTCATTCCAGGATATATGTGCCTCCCTCTCATATTTTTCAAACATGGTCTCAAGCTTTGAGAGGCTTTGGTTCATGGAAGTTTGTGTGGACTGTGAGTTTTGGAAGAGATTTTATGTAGAGGGATAGCTAAATGATGAAGAATTTTCAATTGAGGGACTGGGAAGTAAGGTTGGGTAATTTTGTATGAGTGAATTGAAGGTTTGCTCAAGTGATGATGGCTCTTGCTAAGTGGAGTATGAGCTGTCAAATGCTTTCTGATTTTGGTCCTCTCAAGCGCAACTTGAAGAATTATTGAATTCATCACAGTATGGATAATTTTGTGGCCACGGGGAACAATCTTCCATGTATGTATTGACAGCACAATCAAGTGAATCACTGAGATTCCCTTCCCAGCCATGGTTTGTGTAACTGTCATAACAGTATAAGTCACTTTGTGGCTCTGGGAAATAGTTCATTTCACTTGATTGTTCATACTCCCTCATTCCTTGTAGATACTCCCATCTACCATGAGGATAATGATATGAATCATTTTGTGGTGGTGGTTGGTATCTCATGAAATTATCTTGATCATTTTCTGCAACATATCCCCATTGATTGGGTTGCCCAGAATCTGTTAATTCTTGGTGATATTTCCAGCCATCATTAGAATAATGACTTGAATCATATTGTGATGGTGGGCAATATCCCATGAAATTTGTTTGATTAAAAGATGAAGTGAACTCCATTTGAAATTTGTAAAACACAATCACCAAAGCAATTGAAATTACTCATATCAGAGATGAGATTTGCTTAGTGAGGCAAAACCACAAACACCTTGATTTCAACTTAGAACAGAGAACAAAAACAAAAAATGCTTGATCTAGACTTCTCACCCACTTAATCATTGTTGATCTAAATCAATCCCCGGCAACAGCGCCAAAAACTTGATTGGTGTTTTTGTGGAAAAACGAATTTCCAAACACACAAATCTAACCGGCAAGTATACCGGGTCGCATCAAGTAGTAATAACTCACTTAGAGTGAGGTCGATCCTACAGGTATTGATGGATCAAGCAACTTTAGTGGGTGATTAGTTTAGTCAAGCTAACATTGAGTGGATTGTGTGAACAGTGACCGACAGAAAGTAAATTGCAAGAATTAAAGGTGCAGAAGCTAAATTGGACAGAAACGTAAATGGGCAGAAGCTTAAATAACAAGAAAAGTAAATTGCATCAAATGTAAAGGGGGTTGGGTGCTGGAAATTAAATAAAACAGTAAATTAGAACTCAGATCAATTGCATAAAATTAAACTTGCAAAAAAAATAAATTTGGATCTCAACAATTTCAAACACAAGGTTGCAGAAAGTAAACTTGCAGGAAAGAAAAGTGTAGCAGAGAGAGAACTTGAAATTTGCATAAACCAATATTGAATTCAATGCTTGAAAATGTAACAATGCAGAAAAATTAAAAGTGTTTCAAAGAGGACTTTCTATTTTACCCTACTCCTAATGCTCTAGTAGAGCCAGCCTTTCGAATGAAATGAAACAGATGCCTTTTTATAGGCTTTTACAAAATAAAAATGAAAAATCAAAACAATATTTACAAAATAAAATTCCTAATCTAGCTTCTCAGTGTGCCTTTGAGTCATTTGGGCTTTGCTTGCTTTTGGAGTCGAATTGGGTTGAAGATGGATCCGGATGGCCTTAGTCTTAAGAAGAAATCCGCTTGCAATTTGGATTTTGGGATCATTCACGTTTGAGTCAATATTTGAGGCAAACGTTGACTCAAACGTCTTTGTGAAGGCATTATGCAGAACGGCCATTTTGTTGTCACTCACGTTTGGGTTCACATTTGAGGTCAAACGTGAGCTCAAACGTGATCTCCTCCAAGGCATTCTTTGGCCAACGTTTGACCTCACGTTTGAGGCAAACGTTGGCGCAAACGTTAGCTCCTCCTCCAGGGTATTCCTCTGCCAACGTTTGACCTCATGTTTGAGGCAAATATTGGCGCAAACGTTGGCTCCTTCAGCCTTGCTTCCTTGCTTGTGAATGCCCATGAATGCTAATGCTCATTCATTTATTCATTGGTCAATTAATAATCATGCATGCATTCATTAATTAATGCCAATGCATTACGTTGAAGTTCTTTTGCCCATTTGCAATGCATGACTTTAATTAATAATGTTTAGTGGTTTTAACGTTTAAAGCATTCATTTGCCAATTGCATTAGAAATGCATGGCTTTAATTAATAAGGAAAATGCTTTAACGTTACTTTGATTTAATTTAAATGCATGCATGCTTTATTAATTTCATGATGCATGCATAAGGCATTAATGCATGCCATGGCTTCATGGTCATGGCCACGCTTTTAAAAGCGTGGCCTAAAGCTCCAAAGTGTGCCCAAAATTTATCTTTTTTTCTTTTCAGCTTATTTTGTGTTCTTTTTGCTTCTTTTTCTTCTTATTTCCTACAAAATTTATAAAATCAAAAGATTAAGGAAATATACCATTTGAGCACAAAAGAATGCAATATTTAAGCACTAATCATCAATTTCTTGTATGAAAAAGCATAGAAAAACATGACATGGTGACATGTCATCACACACCAGCTCGACATAATAACGATGGACTGTCCCTTCATGAATGTGGAGAATCGACCTCGTCGGACCGTTCTCCATGGCATAAGGCAACTCCGATATCTTATAGTCATCATTGATTATCCCACCAAGTGTGTAAACCCCGCTAAAACCAGTAAATAATTAGTTAATAAATTGAATTTTTAGTAGAAAAGCTAAAAATGCAAAACTAATATCAAAATAGGATAGAGCTCATTGAAACGAGAATTTTGACACTAATTTCGAAAAATATGGCCCAAGATTGGGCCAAACGGACCAAACCAGTTGAACCGAACCCAAAATGAGCCCAAGGCCCAACCCAACTCAGCGTAAAACACTTAAAAGAACCCCCTCTCTCCTCTCTTAATCATAAAACACGCTGAATGCAGCCATGGGAGGGGAGAAGAAGAAGCAAACCCTAACCTCATCTTCAAACCTTGATAACTTTTCATCCGGAGCTCCGATTAACAAGCCGTTTACGGCCACGCGTCGGGCTCGTCGAGCTCTTCAATTCTACCCAAACAAACAGTAAGTAAATCGCATTTGACTAGCCCCATTTCCGCTGGTATATGAATTTTGGGTTTAAGGTTTGAGGAACTCAATTCCTTGATGATTTTCATGTTTTAGTGGTCCACTAGATTCAATTTCTTGTGGGTATTGCTCAAGGATCAGTGGGTAAAGGTAAGAGATCTCAAACCCTAATGGAATTTCTGAATTTAGGCATTTGGGTATTAATTTGTTATGTTTGGTTGTGGTAATTGTGGTTTAGGTAGTGTGTATGTGAATGTTGATGCTTGTTGAATCTTGTTGGTGATTTTGGAAGCTTAGAAGTGGAGTTGTGAGGCTGGAAGTCTGAGCTTGGTAGTGTTGGAGTCCCAAGGGCTTGAAGAAAACTGAAATTAAAAGTGTTCCGGGTCGAGCGGGGAATTGGCCAAGGTATGGTTTAGGTTTCGCGCGTTTAACTTTTAAGGTGTTGTGAAAACTTAGGCTAGAAGAACCATAGGTTAAGTTGAAATGATTAATTATGTTAAATGATTAGTCTTAATGGTATTGATGGATGAGTTGATGTGGCCATGTGTTGAGTACATGATAATATAGGTTGAATGTAAATATGTATATGTATGTTAGTATAATGATGATAGATGAAGGATTGATGATTATGGCTATTTAATGATATGGTTGAGTTGGAGTGGTGTTTATGTGAAATTGTTGGTATGATTATATTGATTAATGTTGTGGTGATGGTTGAAGTATTTTATGATGATGACAACTTGTGGATATGAAATAATGTGTTAGTTTGTGAGTTATGAGTAAAATTTGTAAAGTTTGGCGAAAATGGGGTGTTGCTGAGTTATGAAAATGCAAGGGTGCAAGAATTATTTTGTTATGGTATGATTGAGTTAAATGAGATTGAGTTTTAAAATGGAAATGTGGTTTTTGGATAAAAAGAGGGTTTGGCATATTTTGGAAAACTTTGGTTTTTGATGAACTTTGGTAGCCAATAAGTTGTTCCGCAAATTTGCAATGGAATTGCAATTTGTTTCAAATGAAAGATGGTTTTGCAAGCTTTTAAACAATATCAGTTTTGTGAAAAATAGAATTTTGTAGAGAAAGTTATGGATGTTGCAAGTTTAGTGTTTAAATTTGTGTTCAGGATAGCCAAAATTGGTTTGCTGCAAGCTTTCTGGGCATTCTACCTATTTTTAGAATTGCGCCCACCCACGCGTATGCGTGGCTCACGCGCACGCGTGGCATGGAATTTCGCGAGAAGCATGCGTACGCGTGTGTTCATATTCACATGTACACATGACTCACGCGTACGCGTGACTTGATGTACGCTCTACGCGTGCGCGTGGCCTACTCGTACGCGTGGATGCTGCCTGCTGCAGAAATTTGTTTTCACTATTTTAAACCAATTTTCCCACCTCTAAATCTCCATTTTCTTCACTTTTAGGCTTAAGGCATGGTACTAAGACCAGTAGCTAGTTGAAGCTAGGAAAATAAGATAACTTGAGAGTGAAGTAAGAAGTAAAATAAGGAGTTTTATAAAGAAGATGAGAATGTTAAAGGAAGCTTAAGGCCATGGCTTGATAAGTGATGACATATTGGTTATAAATGTGAAATGGCTTATGAAAAATTATATCTGAGATACGAGTTTCCCTGGGTAAGAACCGTGGCTTGCCACCACGTGTTCTAGGTTGAATCTCGACACTCTGTTGACCCTACGTCGTAAGGGTGACCGGGCACGTATAAATTCCTGGGTACGGATAGCCCCCATTGAGTGATTTTATGATGATTGAATGTGAACTCTATGCATAGACTCTTGGGGATACCTGGTGCACGAAATTGCAATCACACTCTTGCAATCCCGCACAACTAACCAGCAAGTGCACTGGGTCGTCCAAGTAATACCTTACGTGAGTAAGGGTCGATCCCACGGAGATTGTCGGCTTGAAGCAAGCTATGGTTACCTTGTAACTCTTAGTCAGGATATCAAAAATTATCAGGATTGATTGTGAAAAGCAAAAGAACATGAAATAAATACTTGTTTTGCAGTGATGGAGAATAGGTTGAGGTTTTGGAGATGCTCTGTCTTCTGAATCTCTGCTTTCCTACTGTCTTCTTCTTCAAACACGCAAGGCTCCTTCAATGGCAAGCTGTATGTAGGGTTTCGCCGTTGTCAATGGCTACCTCCCATCCTCTCAGTGGAAATGTTCAACGCACCCTGTCACGGCACGGCTATCCAGCTGTCGGTTCTCGATCATGTCGGAATAGAATCCAGTGATTCTTTTGCGTCTGTCACTAACGCCCCACAATGGCGAGTTTGAAGCTCGTCACAGTCATTCAATCATTGAATCCTACTCAGAATACCACAGACAAGGTTTAGACCTTCCGGATTCTCTTGAATGCCGCCATCAATTCTAGCTTATACCACGAAGATTCTGATTAAGGAATCCAAGAGATATCTACTCAATCTAAGGTAGAACGGAGGTGGTTGTCAGGCACGCGTTCATAGTTGAGAATATGATGAGGGTCACGGATCATCACATTCGTCCGGGTTAAGAACAAGTGATATCTTAGAACGGAAGCAAGCATGATTGAATAAGAAACAGTAGTAATTGCATTAATCCATCAAGACACAGCAGAGCTCCTCACCCCCAACCATGGGGTTTAGAGACTCATACTGTAGAAGATACAATGAGAAACGTGTAAAGTGTCATCAGGTACAGATACAATTTCAAAAGATCCTATTAATAGTGAACTAGTAACCTAGGGTTTACAGAAATGAGTAAATGACAGAAAAATCCACTTCCGGGCCCACTTGGTGTGTGCTTGGGCTGAGCATTGAAGCATTTTTGTGTAGAGGCTCTTTCTGGAGTTAAACGCCAGCTTTTATGCCAGTTTGGGCGTTTAACTCCAATTTTTATGCCAGTTCCAGCGTTAAACGCTGGGAATTCTGAAGCTGATTTGCAACGCCGGTTTGGGCCATCAAATCTCGGGCAAAGTATGGACTATTATATATTGCTGGAAAGCCCAGGATGTGTACTTTCCAACGCCGTTGAGAGCGCGCCAATTGGGCTTCTGTAGCTCCAGAAAATCCACTTCGAGTGCAGGGAGGTCAGAATCCAACAGCATCTGCAGTCCTTTTCAGCCTCTAATTCAGATTTTTGCTCAGGACCCTCAATTTCAGCCAGAAAATACCTGAAATCACAGAAAAACACACAAACTCATAGTAAAGTCCAGAAAAGTGAATTTTAACTAAAAACTAATAAAAATATACTAAAAACTAACTAAATCATACTAAAAACACACTAAAACAATGCAAAAAAGCGTATAAATTATCCGCTCATCACAACACCAAACTTAAATTGTTGCTTGTCCCCAAGCAACTGAAAATAGAATAAAAAGAAGAGAATATACTATAGACTCCAAAATATCAAAGAAACTTAATTCCAATTAGATGAGCGGGACTAGTAGCTTTTTGCTTCCGAACAGTTTTGGCATCTCGCTTTATCCTTTGAGGTTCAAAATGATTGGCATCTATAGGAACTCAGAATTCAGATAGTGTTATTGATTCTCCTAGTTAGGTATGATGATTCTTGAACACAGTTACTTTATGAGTCTTGGCCGTGGCCCAAAGCACTCTGTCTTCCAGTATTACCACCGGATACATACATGCCACAGACACATGATTGGGTGAACCTTTTCAGATTGTGACTCAGCTTTGCTAGAGTCCCCAATTAGAGGTGTCCAGGGTTCTTAAGCACACTCTTTTGCCTTAGATCACAACTTTAATAATTTTTTTTTGTATTCACTGCTTTTTCTTGCTTCAAGAATCACTTTGATGATTTTTCAGATCCTCAATAACAGTTCTCCTTTTCCATCATTCTTTCAAGAGCCAACAATTTTAACATTCTTAAAACAACAAATTCAAAAGACATATACACTGTTCAAGCATTCATTCAGAAAACAAAAAACATTGTCACCACATCAAACTAATTCAACTAGTTTCAAAAATGAATTCGAAATCCTGTACTTCTTGTTCTTTTGTGATTAAAGCATTTTTCATTTAAGAGAGGTGATGGATTCATAGGAAATTCATAGCTTTAAGGCATGAACTTTAAATTCTTATTAATTATGAATTAAGAACAAGACTCAAAAATAGATATAAGATAAGAGTAGTAGGAATAAAAATTTAAATAGGCCCCTAATGATATAGGTTATCACAGAGTTAGGACTCAACAACCTTGATTTTGAGAAGTGGATGCTCCCTCAACTTGAGAGGAGAGCTTTTGGCGTTTCAACTCTTGAAGTTCACGCCCCTGCTTCTCTTGTTCCTTCAGAAATTTGCAGAGCATGCAGTTCTGATTCTGCTGTTCTTCCTTAAGTTGCTCCATAGTTTCTTGTAACTTGGTGATAGATGCTTCTAGGCTGGTCCAGTAGTCAATTTTAGGGAATTCAGGGAGGAATTCCTGCGCCCTCCTCTTGATAGAGTTGTCTTGCATTTGTCCTTCCATTGACTTCTTGGTGATTGGATGTTCAATGGGTATGAATTCATCTACTCCCATCTTCACCCCAGCCTCTTTACAGAGCAAGGAGATCAAGCTTGGGTAAGCCAGTTTGGCTTCAGTGGAATTCTTATTTGCAATTGTGTAGATCTCACAAGCAATCAGATGATGAACCTCCACTTCTTTTCCAGGCATAATGCAATGAATCATCACTACTCTCTTGATAGTGACCTCAGAATGGTTGCTAGTGGGCAATATGGAACGCCCAATAAAGTCTAGCCAACTTCTTGCAATTGCTTTGAGGTCTCCCCTCTTGAGTTGGTTTAGGATACCCTTTGAATTGGTTATCCACTTAGTTCCAGGGAGGCATATGTCCTCTAGAACTTGATCCAACCCTTTATCTGCTCTCACCATTCTCCTATTAAAGGATTCAGGATCATCTTGCAGTTGAGGCAATTTGAAGATTTCTCTTATTTTGTCCAGATGGAAGTAGATAACTTTCCCTCTGACCATGGTTCTGTAAGTATGGAAAGCAGTTCCAGTCATTCTCTGCTTATCTGTCAGCCACAGATTTGAGTAGAATTCCTGAACCATATTTCTTCCAACCTTTATCTCAGGATTGGTTAGAACTTCCCATCCTCTGTTTCGAATTTGCTCTTGGATCCCCGGATATTCATCTTCTTTCAGATCGAATTTGACTTCCGGGATCACTGACCTCAGACCCATTATTTTATGATAATGGTCTTCATGTTCTTTGGTTAAGAACTTCTCTTGATTCCAAAGATTCTTTGGATTATTCTCTTTCTTTCCTCTTAAATTGGTTTGTTTTCCCTTGGGAGCCATGATCTTGATGAATCTTGGCTTAGTGATCACGGAAAAGCACACCAAACTTAGAGGTTTGCTTGTCCTCAAGCAAAAGAAAGGAAAGAGGAGAGAAAGGAGAAGAGCAAATTCGAATGGTGTGGGGGATTAGGGAGGCCGAACATGTATATATAAGGGGGGAAGAGAGATTTCGAAAATTTGAAAGGAGATTTGAGAAGATATGGAAAGAAATTGAGAGAAAGTTGAGTTTTTGAACAAGATTTGGGAAGGATTTGAGAGAGATTTGAAGAATGATTTTGATTTTTTGAAGATTTGAAGATGAATGATGAAAGTTTTGAAATGTGTTTGCGTAGAAAAGTATGGTTCAAAAAAGGAAAGTTTGAAAACAATTTAATCAGAAAGCAAAATCTCTGTCCCCCACCTTTCTAGCGTTAAACGCCCAGAATGGCATCCATTCTGGCGTTTAACGCCCATTTGCTAGCCATTGTGGGCGTTTAACGCCCAGCCAGGTACCCTGGCTGGCGTTAAACGCCAGAGTCCCCTTTGTCACTGGGCATTTTGTTAAACGCCCAGGATGCTGCACACTTGGCGTTAAACGCCCAGAATGATGCCCATTCTGGCGTTAAACGCCCAGAATGATGCCCATTCTGGCGTTTAACGCCCAAAATGGCACCTTTACTGGCGTTAAACGCCCAGAATGGTGCCCATTCTGGCGTTTAACGCCCAAAGTACCTCTTACTGGCGTTTTTTCGCCAGTAAGCTCTTTTTCTCTGCTTTTTGCACTGAATCCTTCTGTAACTCTGTGAATTCTTTCATTTTTGATAATTGCCCTTGTAGAAATAAAACATATAACCTGCTAATGACTGGGTTGCCTCCCAGCAAGCGCTTCTTTATTGTCTTTAGCTAGACCTTTACTGAGGATCATTCCAGCCTCAGTTTTGAGCATTCCTGCTCAAAATTGCTTTCAAGATAATGCTTGATCCTCTGTCCATTAATAATGAACTTTTTGTCAGAATCAATATCCTGAAGCTCAACATATCCATATGGTGACACTCCTGTAATCACATACGGACCCCTCCACCGGGATTTAAGTTTTCCTGGGAACAATCTGAGCCTAGAGTTGAAGAGCAGAACCTTTTGTCCTGGCTCAAAGACTCTGGAGGACAACTTCTTGTCATGCCACTTCTTTGCCTTTTCCTTATAAATCTTTGCATTTTCAAAGGCACTGAGTCTAAATTCATCTAGCTCATTTAGCTGGAGTAATCTCTTCTCACCAGCTAACTTAGCATCCAGGTTCAAGAATCTGGTTGCCCAGTAGGCTTTATGTTCTAGTTCCACGGGCAAATGACAGGCCTTGCCATACACAAGTTGGTATGGTGAGGTTCCAATTGGGGTCTTAAATGCTGTTCTGTATGCCCACAGAGCATCATCCAAGCTCCTTGCCCAATCCTTTATTCGGGCCATCACAGTCCGTTCTAGGATTCTGTTTAGCTCTCTGTTAGAGACCTCAGCTTGCCCATTTGTCTGTGGATGATACGGGGTAGCCACTTTGTGGCTAATTCCATATCGGACCATAGCAGAGTACATCTATTTATTGCAGAAATGAGTGCCCCCATCACTGATTATGACTCTGGGAACACCAAATCTGCTGAAGATGTGTTTCTGGAGGAATTTCAGCACGGTCTTAGTATCATTAGAGGGTGTGGTAATTGCTTCTACCCATTTAGATACATAGTCCACTACCACCAGAATGTAAGTGTTTGAGTATGATGGTGGGAATGGACCCTGATGAGCGGATAATTTATACGCTTTTTGGCATTGTTTTTAGTATGTTTTTAGTATGATCTAGTTAGTTTTTAGTATATTTTTATTAGTTTTTAGCTAAAATTCACTTTTCTGGACTTTACTATGAGTTTGTGTGTTTTTCTGTGATTTCAGGTATTTTCTGGCTGAAATTGAGGGACCTGAGCAAAAATCTGATTCAGAGACTGAAAAGGACTGTAGATGCTGTTGGATTCTGACCTCCCTGCACTCGAAGTGGATTTTCTGGAGCTACAGAAGCCCAATTGGCGCGCTCTCAACGGAGTTGGAAAGTAGACATCCTGGGCTTTCCAGCAATATGTGATAGTCCATACTTTGCCCAAGATTTGATGGCCCAAACCGGCGTTCAAAGTCACCCTCAGAATTCCCAGCGTTAAACGCCGGAACTGGCACAAGAATGGGAGTTAAACGCCCAAACTGGCACAAAAGCTGGCGTTTAACTCCAAGAAGAGTCTCTACACGAAAAATGCTTCATTGCTCAGCCCAAGCACACACCAAGTGGGCCCAGAAGTGGATTTTTATGTCTTTTACTCATCTTTGTAATTCTTAAGCTACTAGTTCCCTATAAGTAGGACCTTTTACTATTGTATTTACATCTTCTGATCTCTGGAGATCTTTGAATCTTTTGATCACTGGGGGCTGGCCTCACGGCCATGCCTAGACCTTGTTCTTATGTATTTTCAACGGTGGAGTTTCTACACACCATAAATTAAGGTGTGGAGCTCTGCTGTACCTCGAGTATTAATGCAATTACTATTGTTCTTCTATTCAATTCCGCTTGTTCTTGTTCCAAGATATCACTTGTTCCTCAACTTGATGAATGTGATGATCCGTGACATTCATCATCATTCTCACCTATGAATGTGTGACTGACAACCACCTCCGTTCTACCTTAGATTGGGTGAATATCTCTTGGATTCCTGATACACGATGCATGGTTGATCGCCTGACAACCGAGCGCTCGCCTGACAAACGAGCCAGCCATTCCGTGAGATCAGAGTCTTCGTGGTATAGGCAAGAACTGATGGCGGCATTCAAGAGAATCCGGAAGGTCTAACCTTGTCTGTGGTATTCTGAGTAGGATTCAATGATTGAATGACTGTGACGTGCTTCAAACTCCTGAGGGCAGGGTGTTAGTGACAGACGCAAAAGAATCACTGGATTCTATTCCGGCCTGATCGAGAACCGACAGATGGATAGCCGTGCTGTGACAGGGTGCGTTGAACATTTCCACTGAGAGGATGGGAGGTAGCCACTGACAACGGTGAAACCCTTGCATAAGCTTGCCATGGAAAGGAGTAAGAAGGATTGGATGAAGACAGTAGGAAAGCAGAGAGACGGAAGGGACAAGCATCTTCATACGCTTATCTGAAGCTCTCACCAATGATATACATAAGTATCTCTATCTTTATCTTTATGTTTTATTCATATATCATCTATACCCATTTGAGTCTGCCTGACTAAGATTTACAAGGTGACCATAGCTTGCTTCATACCAACAATCTCCGTGGGATCGACCCTTACTCGCGTAAGGTTTATTACTTGGACGACTGATGAGCGGATAATTTGTACCCTTTTTGGCATTGTTTTTAGTATGTTTTTAGTAGTTTTAGTTGAGTTCTTAGTATATTTTTATTAGTTTTTAGTTAAAATTCACTTTTTTGGACTTTACTATGAGTTTGTGTGTTTTTCTATGATTTCAGGTATTTTCTGGCTGAAATTGAGGGACCTGAGCAAAAATCTGATTCAGAGACTGAAAAGGACTGCAGATGCTGTTGGATTCTGACCTCCCTGCACTCGAAGTGGATTTTCTGGAGCTACAGAAGCCCAATTGGCGCGCTCTCAACAGCGTTGGAAAGTAGACATCCTGGGCTTTCCAGCAATATGTGATAGTCCATACTTTTCCCAAGATTTGATGGCCCAAACCGGCGTTCAAAGTCACCCTCAGGAATTCCAGCGTTAAACGCCGGAACTGGCACCTAAATGGGAGTTAAACGCCCAAACTGGCATAAAAGCTAGCGTTTAACTCCAAGAAGAGTCTCTACACGAAATTGCTTCATTGCTCAGCCCAAGCACACACCAAGTGGGCCCGGAAGTGGATTTTTATGTCACTTACTCATCTCTGTACACCCTAGGCTACTAGTTTTCTATAACTAGGACCTTTTGCTATTGTATTACAGAGCCTTTTGATCATGTTTTTATGATTGAACTCACTTTGGGAGGCTGGCCATTCGGCCATGCCTAGACCTCGTTCTTGTGTATTTTCAACGGTGGAGTTTCTACACACCATAGATTAAGGTGTGGAGCTCTGCTGTACCTCGAGTATTAATGCAACTACTATTGTTCTTCTATTCAATTCCGCTTGTTCTTTGTCCAAGATATCACTTTTTCTTCAACTTGATGAATGTGATGATCCGTGACACTCATCATCATTCTCACCTATGAGCAAGGTGACTGACAACCACTTTTGTTCTACAAGCAATCAAGGCTCTAGTGAATATCTCTTGGATTCCTGATACACGATGCATGGTTGATCGCCTGACAACCGAGTGCTCGCCTGACAAACGAGCCAGCCATTCCGTGAGATCAGAGTCTTCGTGGTATAGGCGAGAACTGATGGCAGCATTCAAGAGAATCCGGAAGGTCTAAACCTTGTCTGTGGTATTCTGAGTAGGATTCAATGATTGAATGACTGTGACGTGCTTCAAACTCCTAGCAGGCGGGGCGTTAGTGACAGACGCAAAAGAATCACTGGATTCTATTCCGGCCTGACTGAGAACCGACAGCTGATTAGCCATATGCTATGACAGAGCATGGGAACATTTTCACTGAGAGGATGGGAGGTAGCCACTGACAACGGTGAAACCCTACATAAGCTTGCCATGGAAAGGAGTAAGAAGGATTGGATGAAGACAGTAGGAAAGCAGAGAGACGGAAGGGAAGGCATCTTCATACGCTTATCTGAAGTTCCTACCAATGAATTACATAAGTACCTCTATCTTTATCTTTATGCTTTATTCATATATTACTATACCCAATTGAGTCTGCCTGACTAAGATTTACAAGGTGACCATAGCTTGCTTCATACCAACAATCTCCGTGGGATCGACCCTTACTCGCGTAAGGTATTACTTGGACGACCCAGTGCACTTGCTGGTTAGTTGTGCAAAGTTGTGTAGTGATCACAATTTCGCGCACCAAGTTTTTGGCGCCGTTGTCGGGGATTGTTTTGTGTATGGACAACTGACGGTTCATCTTGTTGCTTAGATTAGGTATTTTTCTTCAGAGTTCTTAAAAATGAATTCTAGTGTTTCAAGGTGATGTTCTTATCATCACCAAAGCTGATTAATCTTCATCAATTTAGCTCTTGAATGCAATGTCCTGCTGAAGCTTGGCTAGCTATGTCTAATTCCTTTAGACTAAAGCTTTAGACTAACATTGCATGATTCCTGGAATTCTCATTAAGAATTTTGATACCTTTGTTTTTCTTTTCCATATAATTTTCGAAAAAAAAAAACACAAAAAAATTACAAAATCATAAAAACCAAAAAGATTTTATGTTTCTTGTTTAAATCTAGTGTCTAATTTTAAGTTTGGTGTCTTGCATGTATTGTTTATTTGATCTTGGTTCTATTTTCAAGTCAATAGTACAGGGAACTGAAGATTCAGAACATGCAGCAGTGGAATTACACAGAAAAAGCTGGGCGTTCAAAATGCCCAGTGAAGAAGGACAGACTGGCGTTTAAACGCCAGCCAGGGTGCCTGGTTGGGCGTTTAACGCCCCAAAAGGTAGCATTTTGGGCGTTAAACGCCAGAATGGATACCATTCTGGGCGTTTAACGCCAGGATGGCACAAGGGGAAGAATTTTGTTTTCAAATCAATTTTTTTTCAAGTTTTCAAAGTTTTTCAAAATCAAATCTTTTCAATCAAATGTTTTCAAAATCAATTTATTTCCTTTTTCAAAGATACTTGCTAACAATTAATAATTTGATTGAACATTCCAAGTATGTTGCCTTTTCTGTTGAGAAAGGTTTAATGTTTGAATCATATCTTTTCTTGTTAGGTAAGTCATTAATTTTTAAAATCAAATCTTTTTAAAATTGTTTTCAAATCATATTTTCTCAATCATATCCTTTTTAAAACCAATCATATCTTCTTAACCTCATCTTTTTCAAAATAGTTTTCAATCAAATCTTTTTGACTTCTAATTTCAAAATCTTTTTCAAAAATCACTTGATTTCTTTCCCACTCTTATTTTCGAAAATTAATTAGTGTTTTTCAAAAATGTTTTCAAAATCTTTTACTTAATTTTCGAAAATTACTTCCCTTCTTCTCACATCCTTCTATTTATGGACTAACAATATTCCTTAATGCAAAATTCGAACTCCATCTTCTTTGATAAGTTCGAATTTTCTACTTCTGTCTTCTACTTTTCTTTTCCTCTGACACCTAAAGGAATCTCTATACTGTGACATAGAGGATTCCACATTTTCTTGTTCTCTTCTCTTTCATATGAGCAGAAACAAAGACAAAGGCATTCTTGTTGAAGCTGACCCTGAACCTGAAAGGACCTTGAAGCGAAAGCTAAGAGAAGCTAAGGCACAACTCTCTGTAGAGGACCTAACAGAAATCTTCAAAGAAGAAGAAGACATGGCAGCCGAAAACAACAACAATGCCAACAATGCAAGGAATGTGCTTGGTGACTTTACTGCACCTACTCCCGACTTCTATGGGAGAAGCATCTCTATCCCTGCCATTGGAGCAAACAACTTTGAGCTTAAGCCTCAATTAGTTTCTCTAATGCAACAGAATTGCAAGTTCCATGGACTTCCATTGGAAGATCCTCATCAGTTCTTAGCTGAATTCTTGCAAATCTGTGACACTGTCAAGACTAATGGGGTTGACCCTGGGGTCTACAGACTTATGCTATTCCCTTTTGCTGTAAGAGACAGAGCTAGGACATGGTTGGACTCACAACCTAAAGAAAGCCTGGACTCATGGGAAAAGCTAGTCAATGCCTTCTTGGCAAAGTTCTTTCCACCTCAAAAATTGAGTAAGCTTAGAGTGGAAGTCCAAACCTTCAGACAGAAGGATGGAGAATCCCTCTATGAAGCTTAGGAAAGATACAAACAATTGATCAGAAAATGTCCTTTTGACATGCTTTCTGAATGGAGCATCATAGGTATTTTCTATGATGGTCTCTCTGAACTATCCAAGATGTCTTTGGATAGCTCTGCTGGAGGATCTCTTCATCTGAAGAAGACCCCTACAGAAGCTCAAGAGCTAATTGAAATGGTTGCAAATAACCAATTCATGTGCACTTCTGAAAGGAAACCTGTGAACAATGGGACTAATCAGAAGAAAGGAGTTCTTGAGATTGATACTCTGAATGCCATATTGGCTCAGAATAAAATATTGACTCAATAAGTCAATTTGATCTCTCAAAGTCTGTTTGGAATGCAAAATGCACCAAGCAGTACTAAGGATGCTTCATCTGAAGAAGAAGCTTATGATCCTGAGAACCCTTCAATGGAAGAGGTGAATTACCTAGGAGAACCCTATGGAAAAACCTATAATTCTTCATGGAGAAATCATCCAAATTTCTCATGAAAGGATCAACAGAGACCTCAACAAGGTTTCAACAACAATAATGGTGAAAGAAACAGGTTTAGCAATGGCAAGCCTTTTCCATCATCTTCTCAGCAACAGACAGAGAATTCTAAGCAGAACCACTCTGACTTAGCAACCATGGTCTCTGATCTAATCAAAACCACTCAAAGTTTCATAACTGAAACAAGGTCCTCCATTAGGAATTTGGAGGCACAAGTGGGACAGCTGTGCAAGAAAATTACTGAACTCCCTCCTAGTACTCTTCCAAGCAATACAGAAAAAAATCCAAAAGGAGAGTGCAAGGCCATCAACATGGCCGAATTTGGAGAGGAAGGAGAGGCAGTAAACGCCACTGAGGAAGACCTCAATGGGCGTGCACTGACCTCCAATGAGTTCCCTAATGAGGAACCATGGGAATCTGAGGCTCAAAATGAGACCATAGAGATTCCATTGGACTTACTTCTGCCATTCATGAGCTCTGATGAGTATTCCTCCTCTGAAGAGGATGAATATGTCACTGAAGAGCAAGTTGCTAAATACCTTGGAGCAATCATGAAGCTAAATGACAAGTTATTTGGAAATGAGACTTGGGAGGATGAACCCCCTTTGCCCACCAAAGAACTGGATGACTGGTCTAGGCAGAAATTACCTCAAAAGAGACAAGACCCTGGGAAGTTTGCAATACCTTGTACCATAGGCACCATGACCTTCAAGAAGGCTCTGTGTGACTTAGGGTCATGTGTAAACCTCATGCCTCTCTCTGTAATGGAGAAGCTAGGGATCTTTGAGGTGCAAGCTGCAAGAATCTCACTAGAGATGGCAGACAATTCAAGAAAATAAGCTTATGGACTTGTAGAGGATGTTTTGGTGAAGATTAAAGACCATTACATCCCTGCTGATTTTATAGTCCTAGAGACTGGGAAGTGCATGGATGAATCTATCATCCTTGGCAGACCCTTCCTAGCCACAGCAAAGGCTGTGATTGATCTTGATGGAGGTGAACTGATCATTCAAGTGAATGAAGAATCCTTTGTGTTTAAGGCTCAAGGATATCCCTCTGTCACCATGGAGAGGAAGCATGAAGAGCTTCTCTCAAAATAGAGTCAAGCAGAGCCCCCACAGTCAAACTCTAAGTTTGGTGTTGGGAGGCCACAACCAAACTCTAAGTTTGGTGTTGAACCCCCACATTCAAACTCTAAGTTTGGTGTTGGGAGGTTCCAACATTGCTTTGAGAAAATGTGAGGGTCCATGAGAGCCCTCTGTCAAGCTACTGACAATAAAGAAGCGCTTGTTAGGAGGCAACCCAATGTTATATTTTATATATTTTTCTTTGTTATTTTATGTTTTCTGTAGGTTGATGATCATGAGAAGTCACAAAATCAATTGAAAAAGCAAAAACAGAATGAAAAACAGGAAGAAAAACAGCACACCCTGGAGGAAGAACCTACTGGCGTTTAAACGCCAGTAAGGCTAGCGGATGGGCGTTTAACGCCCAGTCTGGCACCATTCTGGGCGTTTAACGCCAGAAAGGGGCACCAGACTGGCGTTAAACGCCAGGAAGGGGCAAGAACCTGGCGTTAAATGCCAGAAATGGGCACCAGCCCGGCGTTTAACGCGAGAATTGGCTCAAAACGCGTTTTTGCATGCCATTTGGTGCAGGGATGACTTTTCCTTGACACCACAGGATCTGTGGACCCCACAGGATCCCCACCAACCCCACCACCCTCTCTTCTTCTTCACCCATTCACCAATCACCTCAATACCTCTTCCCCAAAAACCCTTCACCTATCAAATCCCATCTTCTCTTCACCACTCACATCCATCCTTCATAAAACCCCACCTACCTCACCCTTCAAATTCAAACCACTTTCCCTCCCAAACCCACCCTTACATGACCGAACGATGAGCCCCCCTCTCCTATATAAACCCTTCTTCACTCCTTCATTTTCACACAACCTAAACACCACTTCTCCCCCTCTTTGGCCGAACACAAAGCCATTCCCTTCTTCCTCATTTCTTCTTCTTCTACTCTTTTCTTTCTTCTTTTGCTCGAGGACGAGCAAACCTTTTAAATTTGGTGTGGTAAAAGCATTGCTTTTTGTTTTTCCATAACCATTTATGGCATCCAAGGCCGGAGAAACCTCTAGAAAGAGGAAAGGGAAGACAAAAGCTTCCACCTCCGAGTCATGGGAGATGGAGAGATTCATCTCAAGGGTGCATCAAGACCACTTCTATGAAGTTGTGGCCTTGAAGAAGGTGATCCCCGAGGTCCCTTTTTCACTCAAAAAGAGTGAATATCCAGAGATCCGACATGAGATCCGAAGAAGAGGTTGGGAAGTTCTTACCAACCCCATTCAACAAGTCGGAATCTTAATGGTTCAAGAGTTCTATGCCAATGCATGGATCACCAAGAACCATGATCAAAGTGTGAACCCGGATCCAAAGAATTGGCTTACTATGGTTCGGGGGAAATACTTGGATTTTAGTCCGGAAAATGTAAGGTTGGCATTCAACATGCCTATGATGCAAGGAGATGAACATCCTTACACTAGAAGGGTCAACTTTGATCAAAGGTTGGACCAAGTCCTCACAGTCATATGTGAAGAGGGCGCCCAATGGAAGAGAGATTCAAGAGGGAAGCCGGTTTAACTAAGAAGGCATGACCTCAAGCCCGTGGCTAGAGGATGGTTGGAGTTTATCCAACGTTCAATCATTCCCACTAGCAACCGGTCTGAAGTTACTCTAGACCGAGCCATCATGATCCATAGCATCATGATTGGAGAGGAAGTAGAAGTTCATGAGGTTATAGCCCAAGAACTCTATAAGGTGGCGGACAAGTCCTCTACCTTAGCAAGGTTAGCCTTTCCTCATCTCATTTGTCATCTCTGTTATTCAGTTGGAGTTGACATAGAAGGAGACATCCTCATTGATGAGGATAAGCCCATCACTAAGAAAGGGATGGAGCAAACAAGAGACCCATCTCATCATGAGATCCCTGAGATGCCTCAAGGGATGTACTTTCCTCCACAAGACTATTGGGAGCAACTGAACACCTCCCTAGGAGAATTAAGTTCCAACATGGGACAACTAAGGGTGGAGCACCAAGAACACTCAATTCTCCTCCATGAAATTAGAGAAGATCAAAGAATCATGAGAGAGGAGCAACAAAGACAAGGAAGAGACATTGAGGAGCTCAAGCACTCCATAAGACCTTCAAGAGGAAGAACAAGCCGCCATCACTAAGGTGGACCCGTTCTTTAATCTCCTTGTTCTTTATTTTCCTGTTTCTTGAAAATTTATGCTTATGTTTATCCATGTTTGTGTCTTATGATCATTAGTGTCTATGCCTTAAAGTTATGAATGTCCTATGAATCCATCACCTTTCTTAAATAAACAATGTTCTTAATTGAAAAAGAGAAGAATTGCATGAATTTCAAATTTTATAACAGATTAATTATATTGATGTGGTGGCAATACTTTTGTTCTCTGAATGTATGCTTGAACAGTACATATGTCTTTTGAATTTGTGGTTCATGAATGTTGGCTCTTGAAAGAATGATGAAAAAAGGAGACATGTTACTGAGGATCTGAAAATTCATAAAAATGATTCTTGAAGCAAGAAAAAGCAGTGAATACAAAAAAAAAAACGAAAAAAAAGAAGAAAGAGAAAAAGAAAGAAAAAGGAAAGAAATAAAGTTGTGATCCAAGGCAAAAAAAGAGTGTGCTTAAGAACCCTGGACACCTCTAATTAGGGACTTTAGCAAAGCTGAGTCACAATCTGAAAAAGGTTCACCTAATTATGTGTCTGTGGCATGCATGTATCCGGTGGTAATACTGGAAGACAGAGTGCTTTGGGCCACGGCCAAGACTCAATAAGTAGTTGTGTTCAAGAATCATCATACTTAACTAGGAGAATCAATGACACTATCTGGATTCTGAGTTCCTAAAGAAGCCAATCATTCTGAATTTCAAAGGATAGAGTGAGATGCCAAAACTGTTCAGAGGCAAAAAGCTAAAAGCCCCGCCTATCTAATTAATACTGATATTCATAGATGTTTTTGGAATTCATTGCATATTCTCTTCTTTTTATCTTATTTGATTTTCAGTTGCTTGAGGACAAGCAACAATTTAAGTTTGGTGTTGTGATGAGCGGATAACTTATACGCTTTTTGGCATTATTTTTTGTATGTTTTTAGTATGATCTAGTTAGTTTTTAGTATATTTTTATTAGTTTTTAGCTAAAATTCACTTTTCTGGACTTTACTATGAGTTTGTGTGTTTTTCTGTGATTTCAGGTATTTTCTGGCTGAAATTGAGGGACCTGAGCAAAAATCTGATTCAGAGACTGAAAAGGACTGCAGATGCTGTTGGATTCTGACCTTCCTGCACTCGATGTGGATTTTCTGGAGCTACAGAAGCCGAATTGGCGCGATCTTAACGGCGTTGGAAAGTAGACATCTTGGGCTTTCCAGCAATATATGATAGTCCATACTTTGCCGAAGATTTGATGGCCCAAACTGGCGTTCAAAGTCACCCTCAGAATTCCCAGCGTTAAACGCCGGAACTGGCACAAGAATGGGAGTTAAACGCCCAAACTGGCACAAAAGCTGGCGTTTAACTCCAAGAAGAGTCTCTACACGAAAAATGCTTCATTGCTCAGCCCAAGCACACACCAAGTGGGCCCAGAAGTGGATTTTTATGTCTTTTACTCATCTTTGTAATTCTTAAGCTACTAGTTCCCTATAAGTAGGACCTTTTACTATTGTATTTACATCTTCTGATCTCTGGAGATCTTTGAATCTTTTGATCACTGGGGGCTGGCCTCACGGCCATGCCTAGACCTTGTTCTTATGTATTTTCAACGGTGGAGTTTCTACACACCATAGATTAAGGTGTGGAGCTCTGCTGTACCTCGAGTATTAATGCAATTACTATTGTTCTTCTATTCAATTCCGCTTGTTCTTGTTCCAAGATATCACTTGTTCCTCAACTTGATGAATGTGATGATCCGTGACACTCATCATCATTCTCACCTATGAATGTGTGACTGACAACCACCTCCGTTCTACCTTAGATTGGGTGAATATCTCTTGGATTCCTGATACACGATGCATGGTTGATCGCCTGACAACCGAGCGCTCGCCTGACAAACGAGCCAGCCATTCCGTGAGATCAGAGTCTTCGTGGTATAGGCAAGAACTGATGGCGGCATTCAAGAGAATCCGGAAGGTCTAACCATGTCTGTGGTATTCTGAGTAGGATTCAATGATTGAATGACTGTGACGTGCTTCAAACTCCTGAGGGCGGGGCGTTAGTGACAGACGCAAAAGAATCACTGGATTCTATTCCGGCCTGATCGAGAACCGACAGATGGATAGCCGTGCCGTGACAGGGTGCGTTGAACATTTCCACTGAGAGGATGGGAGGTAGCCACTGACAACGGTGAAACCCTTGCATAAGCTTGCCATGGAAAGGAGTAAGAAGGATTGGATGAAGACAGTAGGATAGCAGAGAGATGGAAGGGACAAGCATCTTCATACGCTTATCTGAAGCTCTTACCAATGATATACATAAGTATCTCTATCTTTATCTTTATGTTTTATTCATATATCATCTATACCCATTTGAGTCTGCCTGACTAAGATTTACAAGGTGACCATAGCTTGCTTCATACCAACAATCTCCGTGGGATCCTTACTCGCGTAAGGTTTATTACTTGGACGACCCAGTGCACTTGCTGGTTAGTTGTGCAAAGTTGTGTTTATGCCATGGTATTGAGCACCAAGTTTTTGGGGCCATTACTAGGGATTATTTGAGTTGTGAAAAGTAGTGATCACAATTTCGCACACCAGACCCATAAAGTCAATTCCCCAAACATCAAACAACTCAATCTCTAAGATCCCTTGTTGAGGCATGGCGTATCCATGAGGTAAGTTACCAGCTTTTTGGCAGCTGTCACAGTTACGCACAAACTCTCGGGCATCTCTATAGAGAGTAGGCCAGTAGAAGCCACATTGGAGGACCTTAGTGGCTATTCGCTCACTTCCAAAATGTCCCCCATACTGTGATCCATGGCAATGCCACAGGATCCTCTGTGCTTCTTCTCTGGGTACACATCTGCGGATCATTCCATCTGCACATCTCTTAAAGAGATATGGCTCATCCCATAGGTAGTACTTGGCATCTGAAATTAATTTCTTTCTTTGCACTCTGCTGTACTCCTGTGGTATGAACCTCACAGCTTTATAATTTGCAATATCTGCAAACCATGGAGCTTCCTGGATGGCAAAGAGTTGCTCATCTGGGAAAGTCTCATAAATCTCAGTAGAAGGGAGAGACGCCCCAGCTACTGGTTCTATTCGGGACAGATGATCAGCTACCTGGTTCTCTGTCCCTTTTCTGTCTCTTATTTCTATATCAAACTCTTGCAGAAGCAACACCCATCTTATAAGCCTGGGTTTTGAATCCTGCTTTGTGAGTAAGTATTTAAGAGCAGCATGGTCAGTGTACACAATCACTTTGGATCCCATTAGATAGGATCTAAACTTGTCAATGGCATAGACCACTGCAAGTAACTCTTTTTCTGTGGTTGTGTAATTCTTCTGTGCATCATTTAGAACACGGCTGGCATAATAAATGACGTGCAAAAGCTTGTTATGCCTCTGTCCCAACACTGCACCAATGGCATGGTCACTGGCATCACACATTAGTTCAAATGGTAATGTCCAATCTGGTGCAGAGATGACTGGTGCTGTGACCAGTTTGGCTTTCAGGGTCTCAAATGCCTGCAGACACTGTGTGTCAAACACAAATGGTGTGTTAGCAGCTAGCAGATTGCTCAAAGGTTTTGCAATTTTCGAAAAATCCTTTATGAACCTTCTGTAGAATCCTGCATGCCCCAGAAAGCTTCTGATTGCCTTAACATTGGCAGGTGGTGGTAATTTTTCAATTACCTCTACCTTTGCCTTATCCACATCTATTCCCCTGCTTGAAATTTTGTGCCCAAGGACAATTCCTTTAGTCACCATAAAGTGACATTTCTCCCAGTTTAAAACCAGGTTAGTCTCTTGGCACCTTTTCAGGACAAGTGCTAGGTGGTTAAGACAGGAGCTGAATGAGTCTCCATATACTGAGAAGTCATCCATGAAGACTTCCAGGAATTTCTCCACCATATCAGAGAAGATGGATAGCATGCATCTCTGAAAGGTTGCAGGAGCATTACACAGACCAAAAGGCATCCTCCTGTAGGCAAACACGCCAGAAGGGCAAGTAAATGCTGTTTTCTCTTGGTCCTGAGGATCTACTGCAATTTGGTTGTAACATGAGTAGCCATCCAAAAAGCAGTAATAATCATGACCAGCTAGTCTTTCTAGCATTTGGTCTATGAATGGTAAAGGAAAATGATCCTTTTTGGTGGCTGTATTGAGCCTCCTGTAGTCAATACACATACGCCACCCTGTGACTGTTCTTGTAGGAACCAGTTCATTTTTTTCATTATGAACCACTGTCATGCCTTCCTTTTTGGGGACAACTTGGACAGGGCTCACCCAGGGGCTATCAGAAATAGGATAAATAATCCCAGCCTCTAGTAATTTAGTGACCTCTTTCTGCACCACCTCCTTCATGGCTGGATTTAGCCTCCTTTGTGGTTGGACCACTGGTTTGGCATTATCCTCTAACAGGATCTTGTGCATGCATCTAGCTGGGCTAATGCCCTTAAGATCACTTATGGACCACCCAAGAGCTGTCTTGTGTGTCCTTAGCACTTGAATCAGTGCTTCCTCTTCCTGTGGATTTAAAGCAGAGCTGATAATCACTGGAAAAGTGTCACCCTCTCCCAGAAATGCATACTTCAGGGATGGGGGTAATGGTTTGAGTTCAGGTTTGGGAGGCTTATCCTCCTCCTGAAGAATTTTCGAAAATTCCTTTGTTTCCTGTGGTTCTTCTTGATCAGGTTGAGCATCCTTGAAGATGTCCTCAAGCTCTGATTCTAGGCTTTCAGTCATATTGATCTCTTCCACCAAAGAGTCAATAATGTCAGCACCCATGCAGTCATTTGGTGTGTCTGGATGCTGCATAGCTTTTACAGCATTCAACTTGAACTCATCCTCATTGACTCTCAGGGTTACTTCCCCTTTTTGTACATCAATGAGAGTTCGTCCAGTTGCTAGGAAAGGTCTTCCTAGAATGAGAGTTGCACTCTTGTGCTCCTCCATTTCCAGCACTACAAAGTCAGTTGGGAAGGCGAATGGCCCAACCTTGACAATCATGTCCTCTATTATGCCTGATGGGTGTTTAATGGAGCCATCAGCAAGTTGAAGGCATATCCGGGTTGGTCTGACTTCTTCAGTCAATCCAAGCTTTCTGATAGTGGATGCAGGTATTAGATTGATGCTTGCTCCAAGATCACATAGGGCTGTCTTAGTGCAGGCACTTTCTAATGTGCATGGTATCATAAAGCTCCCTAGATCTTGAAGCTTTTCTGGTAAGCTTTTCAGAATGACTGCACTGCATTCTTCAGTGAGAAACACTTTTTCAGTTTCTCTCCAATCCTTCTTATGACTTAAGATCTCTTTCATGAACTTAGCATAAGAAGGTATTTGCTCAAGTGCCTCTGCAAACGGAATCTTTATTTCAAGAGTCCTTAGATAGTCTGCAAAGCGGGCAAATTGCTTATCCTGCTCCGTTTGGCGGAGCTTCTGAGGATAAGGCATCTTGGCTTTATATTCTTCAACCTTAGTTGCTGCAGGTTTATTCCTTACAGAAGTGGTTGGAGAAGCCTTTTTAGAGGGGTTACTATCAGCACTCTCAGGTGTTTGATTCCTTATTGGCGTTTGAACGCCAGGATTGGGTGGAAAATGGGCGTTTAACGCCAACTTTTCCTCCTTTTCTGGCGTTTGAACGCCAGAACTGGACAGGGAATGGGTGTTTAACGCCAGCTTTCCCCTCTTTTCTGGCGTTTGAACGCCAAGAGTATTCCTTTCTGGGCTCTTACTGTCCTCAGAGGGATTTTGGATAGTGGTTTGGCTATCCTCTGTCAATTGTTCCTTTATTGGCTTTTTGCTACTTTGAGCAGTGTTATTCACTGTCTTCCCACTCCTCAGTTGAACCGCTTGGCATTCTTCTGTTATCTGTTTAGATAGCTGCTGTTTTGCCAGATTCAACTGTGATTCTATGTTCTTGTTAGCAATTTTAGTTTCTTGGAGCATCTCTTTAAATTCTGCTAACTGTTTTGTCATCAGGTGTAATTGCTGATTAAGCTCAATCATCTGTTCTTGAGGACTAGGATCAGTGGCTACTGCCATAACTTCTTCTTCTTTTGTAGAAAACTCATTGCTAGAGTACAAATGTTGATTTCTAGCAACAGTGTCTATAAGCTCTTGAGCTTCTTCAATCGTTTTCCTCATATGTATAGATCCACCAGCTGAGTGGTCTAGAGACATCTGAGCTTTTTCTGTAAGCCCATAGTAGAAGATATCTAACTGTACCCACTCTGAAAACATTTCAGAGGGGCATTTTCTTAGCATACCTCTATACCTCTCCCAGGCATTATAAAGGGATTCATTATCCTCTTGTTTAAAGCCTTGGATGTCCAGCCTTAGCTGTGTCATCCTTTTTGGAGGGTAAAATTGATTCAGGAATTTGTCTGATAACTGTTTCCATGTCTTTATGCTTGCTGTAGGTTGGTTATTCAACCACCTCTTAGCTTGATCTTTTACAGCAAATGGAAACAGTAATGGTCTGTAGACATCCTGATCCACCTCTTTATCACGTACTGTGTCAGCAATTTGTAAGAATTGTGCCAGAAACTCAGTAGGTTCTTCCTGTGGAAGACCAGAATACTGGCAATTTTGCTGCACTATGATAATGAGTTAAGGATTTAGCTCAAAGCTGCTTGCTTTAATGGGAGGTATACAGATGCTACTCCCATATGCAGCTGTAATGGGGTTAGCATATGACCCCAGAGTCCTTCTGGACTGCTCAATTCCACTTAGGTCCATGATGGAGAAAGGGAAATGATATGGATTGCAAGTAGATTATTTATTTTTTATTTTTTTATTTTTTTAAAGTGACCGAAAAAATATAAAATAAAATAAATAGAGAATAAAATAAAATTTCGAAAATTAACAGAAAATAAGATCAAAACAAAATTGAAAACTGAATCAATTAGTTAATTAAAAAGATTTTGGAGTTAGCAATTAAAAATATATGATTGAGAATTATTTTGAAAAAGATATGATTGAGAATATATGATTGCAAATAAAAATGATTGAAAAGATATGATTTTGAAAATCTTTGACTAAATTAATGCAAAATTTCGAAAATTATGAGTAAAACAAGGAAAGGATATTTTTTTATTTTTAAATTTTAATGAGGAAAGAGAAAAACAACAGAACGACACTAAACTTAGAAATTTTAGATCAAAACAAAGAGAACAAACAAGAAAACTTTGAATGTTAAGATGAACACCAAGAACAAATTTTTGAAAATTTTTAAAGTGAATAAAAGCACAAAAGACACCAAACTTAAAATATAAAACTAAACTCAAATAAAAGACTCTAAACCAACAAAAATAAAACAGTCCTAATCTAAGCAACAAGATAAACCGTCAGTTGTCCAAACTCGAACAATCCCCGGCAACGGCGCCAAAAACTTGGTGCACGAAATTGCAATCACACTCTTGCAATCCCGCACAACTAACCAGCAAGTGCACTGGGTCGTCCAAGTAATACCTTACGTGAGTAAGGGTCGATCCCACGGAGATTGTTGGCTTGAAGCAAGCTATGGTTACCTTGTAACTCTTAGTCAGGATATCAAAAATTATCAGGATTGATTGTGAAAAGCAAAAGAACATGAAATAAGTACTTGTTTTGCAGTGATGGAGAATAGGTTGAGGTTTTGGAGATGCTCTGTCTTCTGAATCTCTGCTTTCCTACTGTCTTCTTCTTCAAACACGCAAGGCTCCTTCCATGGCAAGCTGTATGTAGGGTTTCGCCGTTGTCAATGGCTACCTCCCATCCTCTCAGTAGAAATGTTCAACGCACCCTGTCACGGCACGGCTATCCAGCTGTCGGTTTCTCAATCATGTCGGAATAGAATCCAGTGATTCTTTTGCGTCGTCACTAACGCCCCACAATCGCGAGTTTGAAGCTCGTCACAGTCATTCAATCATTGAATCCTACTCAGAATACCACAGACAAGGTTTAGACCTTCCGGATTCTCTTGAATGCCGCCATCAATTCTAGCTTATACCACGAAGATTCTGATTAAGGAATCCAAGAGATATCTACTCAATCTAAGGTAGAACGGAGGTGGTTGTCAGGCACACGTTCATAGTTGAGAATATGATGAGTGTCACGGATCATCACATTCATCCGGGTTAAGAACAAGTGATATCTTAGAACGGAAGCAAGCATGATTGAATAAGAAACAGTAGTAATTGCATTAATCCATCAAGACACAGCAGAGCTCCTCACCCCCAACCATGGGGTTTAGAGACTCATACTGTAGAAGATACAATGAGAAACGTGTAAAGTGTCATCAGGTACAGATACAATGTCAAAAGATCCTATTAATAGTGAACTAGTAACCTAGGGTTTACAGAAATGAGTAAATGACAGAAAAATCCACTTCCGGGCCCACTTGGTGTGTGCTTGGGCTGAGCATTGAAGCATTTTTGTGTAGAGGCTCTTTCTGGAGTTAAACGCCAGCTTTTATGCCAGTTTGGGCGTTTAACTCCAATTTTTATGCCAGTTCCAGCGTTAAACGCTGGGAATTCTGAAACTGATTTGCAACGCCGGTTTGGGCCATCAAATCTCGGGCAAAGTATGGACTATTATACATTGCTGGAAAGCCCAGGATGTCTAATTTCCAACGCCGTTGAGAGCGCGCCAATTGGGCTTCTGTAGCCCCAGAAAATCCACTTCGAGTGCAGGGAAGTCAGAATCCAACAGCATCTGCAGTCCTTTTCAGCCTCTAATTCAGATTTTTGCTCAGGACCCTCAATTTCAGCCAGAAAATACCTGAAATCACAGAAAAACACACAAACTCATAGTAAAGCCCAGAAAAGTGAATTTTAACTAAAAACTAATAAAAATATACTAAAAACTAACTAAATCATACTAAAAACACACTAAAACAATGCCAAAAAGCGTATAAATTATCCGCTCATCAATACCCGACGGGGGACAGTCTAAGGTTTTTGGACTTGTCGGGTTGGCTGGATAACCGACAGATGGACCCCATCAGCCATAGGACAGGCATGCATTATATGCATTTGTTTATTTTGATTGCTATGCTTTTCCTGGGTTTGCCTAATTGATATATATCACCTGCTACCTGTTATACTTGCTATTTGTACTATCTGCTCATTACTTGTGCGTGAACTTGTTGGGTTGCTTGTTTCTGTTGCAATGTGGATAATGGAGGGATAGAGGAAAAAGAGAAATGGTTTGGAGTTAGATTAGGATTGAAATTGAGTAAGTTAGGTAGATTTAGAATACCTACCCCTGTTTATAGCTTCTGTTTAGTAATTATGTTGGATAATTGCATAACGGAGTTCTAGGATTGCCTATGGCATTCTCAGGACCTTATTTATTATACGCGTGGCACTTTTACCATGCTGAGAACCTTCGGTTCTCATTCCATATGGTATTGTTGTTTTTCAAATGTAGGTCAAGAGGCTCCTCGCTAGGCGTCTGAATCCTGGGAAGCAAAGTAGTCCTTGGGTGTATTTTGGTTTACTGTTTGCATATATGTATATATGTATCTAGCTTACTCTCCAAGTAACTTGTGTATGCTGCACTTCATAGGGGTTGAGGGAGAGATAGGAGTTTATTTTGGTATTTTGGTGTATTTTGGGAATACTTATGTAAGTTTATATATATATATATATATATATATATATATATATATATATATATATATATATATCCTCCGGCCAGCCTTAGCTTGGCAAGCTGAGTTAGGGCTAGTTATGCTGTTTCCTTGGCTTTCCTTTATTCTTTTGCTTATCTTTATCATGTCCTTATTAGGCTTCTTAGCACGCAAGCAATCCTTTCCTGAGCATTGCGCTTTTTATTTTGTGATTTTGTTTTACCCGTTTTTTTCAAGGCTCCTAGTTAAATATGTAACAACCCCGATTTTTGAATACGCAAGATCTTTTCTGCAGGCACGGATTTCTCCGAAAGATCAGTAAAGGGAACACCTCTACTGTATCATCAATCATATCAATCCTCATTGTCATTATGTCATCCTTATGCTAGAACCTCTTCTGAGGCAAGCTCGAAAATGCAATCACGAAGAACCTAGTTTTTGAACCGTATCGGTTAGGAATTTTTATTCTGATTTTCTTAAATAGGCTCAGTTTGACAAACTGGACCCAATTCACGAGAGAAGAGAGGTAATAGTATAATATTATCATTATATTAGTATTAGAAGATGCTTGAATGATATTATAAGGTTACCTGGTCAGTTTTAGTTAAGAACAGGAAATCGGTTTAACTGGGTTCACAGTTTACTGGTGCAGCTTAACACCAGCACTCTCTGATGACTTTAGCAAAGCTAAGGCCTCATCATACATGTTCTATTCACATAATAAATATGTTACTAGTGTCATTTATGCTAGTAGCTCAGAAATAATTTCTAGAGATGTTTTTACAAGTGTTTCGATACACCTAGTTTTAGTAGTTATACACCTGAGATATTTTAATATTATTTTAACCCACCTCCAAGCCAACCAATAACAACTCACTCTACACCCCCAGGACACTCCAAGGCTAGTAATTTACTTCCTTTGGACGAAAATGAGAAGAGAGAAACTTTCATGAACACTTAATCTTCAAAGCTTGATTTCTTCTGAACTAAAACTCAAATCAAAACTCCGATTTCACCAAAATGATCCTCTCTTCTTCCTCTACATAACCATATAACATATCAAGGCTGGAAAAAAGGTGAGATGGCTGTCTCCCTCCCTCTTCAATTCGGTTTTCAAGGAAAACCATGCAAAACATGTGTTTTCTTGATGTTTTTCCTTAAGAATCATGCTTAATTTGACTTGAGGGCCAAGAAACGTTAATTTCCAGCAAGTCTAAGGTGAGATATCCCTTCCTAACGTGCTGAGATAGATTTGGTTAGTTGAGGGTTTTTGGATTTAAGTTGTTCTTGATGTGATTTAAAGTTGTGTTTGAGATGTGTGATTATGATATGGTTTGGTTATGCTTGAAATTGATTGCTTCTATGAGTTATTCTTGGTGAAAGTTTGTTGAAATTTTGATGAAATTTGATGATATTCAAGCAATGAATGTTGTTCTTGAGGGCTTCTGGAAAAACGAACCCTAGAGCTTAAATTGGGGTTTAATTTGTGTTAAAATCATGTGGAAAAGATGGGGTTTTAGTGGCTGGAAATTTATTATGAATTTTGGTAAAAATTGGTTGCTGAAAAGATTGAAAAACGGGTAAAAACAGAGAAAGAATATAAAGAATTTATGAAGAACATGAAGAACACTTTGAGTGTGGTGAAGAACAATGAAGAGCACCTTTTGATTCATAAAAGGGCAAGGAAGTAATTAATTTGGTGTTTGGGGGTTATTTTGTAATTTCTGAAAGATAGGGTGGTTAAAGTAGAAACATTAAAAGTTACAGATGGTAAAAAGTGAATTTTAAAGGTTAAAAGTAAAAGGTAAGTTAATTTTTCGAAAATTAATGATAAAATAATAAATAATAAAAAATATTAAATAATAATATTTAATTAAAAAATAATATTTTAATAAAAATAATAAAATAATGCGGAAAAGGCAGTTTTTTGTAAAAGCTTTAGAAAGACAACTTTAAGTGCAGAATCTCATAATTACCTTCATAAAACACTTAGGAAGTGGTAATAACATGTTAATGAGGCAAAGATAAAAGAGATAAAAAGTTGAAGAAAAGATAAAAGTCGAAGAAAAAGTCTGTAAATTTTTAATGACAGAAATAGACAGAGATTAGTGAATGAACTAGGGCAACATAGTTAGTCCTTGAGTTGCGAATAGGGTTAGGTATTATTTAAAAAGTCAAACTATTTCAGTATAGACTTAATGAACCTATAGTTAGGACATGTTAACTATTCATACCAAAATTTACATAAGCTTTAAATACATATGTTAAATAGAGAAATCAAAGTAGAGTAGAGAAACACAGAGAACAGAGTAATCAGAGAAAAGTAAAGAGATACAGAGAAAAGAGTAACCAGAGTAGAATAAAGGGATACAGAAAAAAGAGTAATCTGATAAAGAGAAATGGTTTGAGTTAAGATGTTGTAAAAGTAAAAGCTGTAAAGTTTGTATAGTATGATTGAACAGAGAAAGAAAGAGGTAATGCATAAGAATGTGAAAGTGATGATGAATAATAAGAATGTTAATAAATGATGATAATGAGAATGATTATGTAAGAATCTGCTGCAGAGAGGCAGTCAGATAGATGGTGGTACGACCACTGATAACGCTTTCTTGGGATACCTTGCTATAATGATTTGCTGTAAGACAGAGTTTGCTTATAGTGGTGTCAAGATTAGTGTGCTCCTGTAAGACAGAGGTTGCTTGTAGTGAGTGTGTTGTTGCTCCTGTAAGATAGAGGTTGCTTACAGTGAGTGTGTTGTGCTCCTGTAAGACAGAGGTTGCTTACAGTGAGTGTGTTGGGCGTATATCGGCTAATAAGTGCCGCCTTGCAAGACAAAGGTTGCTTGCAGTGGATATTGTCAATAGGAAAGCGTTATCCAGACAGAGGTTGCTGGGTAACGTCGGGAGCGGGTATGTAACCGACAAATGAGCTCATTACCTGCACTAGGGCTAGACATGCATCATATTTGCTTGCACATTTTCTCTATTATGATTGTTGTTTGAATGTATGCCTTCTTTGTTTTCATTCTATTCTCTGTGTCTTTGTTTTGTTTTCTTGTATTCTTTTGTTTGTGTTTTGCTTTTTGTTTTCTCTATTTTTTTCTATTTATCTGTTTCTTCTGTCTACTGCTTCTCTGTATTCTGCTATTTACCTGCTAAACAACAAGGAATTAATGAACATAACTAATAACCCCGACCCTACTAAGAACTCCCTAGTTCTTACCCCTTCTCTCTCCCTTTCCCCTTCAGATGGAAGCATGAGTACCCTTCCGTAGTTCGCTGACGATCTTTCCCAAGAAGGATTTTGCTCTAGGTAGTCTTCTGAGTCTAGAGTGAACTCCGTTACATGTTTATATGTATATATTGTAAGGCCAGCCAACGTCTGCACCACGCTTATCTACAAACTTTAGCCTAAGTCCTCTGTATGATGTTGCTATTATGTGGCCACTCGATGAAGTACTTGAGAGACGCTCTTTGATTACGTATGATCGTGCAGAGGAGTAGTAGACGACCTTCCACCTTTTGACGACATTCAACCTGACTCGAGTTTTGAAGACCAAGAACGTACTTTCCCTCGCTTTAGAAGGATTAGATGAGTATAGAGTCTAGGCTAGCTTGGGTGCCAGCTTAGGGACTTATTGAACAAGTCAGTGCCTGGGATGTTGTATGTATATATATGTATATAGTTATTACCTAGCTATATCTAGGGGTGTTCTAACTTAAGATCTTTACCCTAATAAAGGTTAGATAACTAAATGTTGTCAACTGCGTGATATGTATTTATGTGTGGTTGTTTATAACTATTTTATCTATTATTATTTGTGAACTGATTATGAATGATTCTGTTTATCAATCCAAACATTTTCAAAAAAAGTATCTCGCAAAATAACTACACTTTTAACAACGAATCAGGCTCATATTATAAATAATAGATAATAATTAGGAAGACAAGTTGGTAGCGCTCAGTTTCTAATATGATCATGACGTACCAGAAATTGGGTCGTTACAAAATATCTTTTTCTAAATATATATATATATATATATATATTACTATTCATAGAGGTCGTAATACCTTATTGTCTCAGTTTTATGACTTAAGCATAAGATTAAGTAGGGTAGGGTGTTACACTATAGTATCAGAGCAGTTCGTTCCTATAGAGCATGAGGACAGACTGATTATGTTACTGTGCATTCTTTGTGTATGTGTCTATGTGCTATTAGGATATTGATGAGCGGATAATTTATACGCTTTTTGGCATTGTTTTTAGGTAGTTTTTAGTAGGATCTAGCTACTTTTAGGAATGTTTTCATTAGTTTTTATGCAAAATTCACATTTCTGGACTTTACTATGAGTTTGTGTGTTTTTCTGTGATTTCAGGTATTTTCTAGCTGAAATTGAGGGACCTGAGCAAAAATCTTATTCAGGCTGACAAAGGACTGCTAATGATGTTGGATTCTGACCTCCCTACACTCGAAATAGATTTTCAGGAGCTACAAAACTCCAAATGGCGCACTCTCAACGGCTTTGGAAAGTAGACATCCAGAGCTTTCCAGCAATATATGATATTCCATACTTTGTTCGAGCTTAGATGACACAAACTGGCATTCAACGCTAGTTCCATGCTACATTCTGGAGTAAAACGCTAGAAACACGTATCAAACCAGAGTTAAACGCCAAAAAACACGTTACAACTTGGCATTTAACTCCAAGAGAAGCCTCTGCACGTGTAAAGCTCAAGCTCAGCCCAAGCACACACCAAAGTGGGCCCCGAAAGTGGATTTCTGCATTTAGACTTATTTCTGTAAACCCTAGTAACTAGTCTAGTATAAATAGGACATTTTACTATTGTATTAGACATTTTGGTTCCATCTTTATCTTTGGTCTCTGTTTTAATCTATTGTTCATCTTAGGAGACTATTGATCACGTTTTGGGGGCTGGCCTCTCGGCCAAGCCTGGACCATCACTTATGTATTTTCAACGGTGGAGTTTCTACACACCATAGATTAAGGTGTGGAGCTCTGCTGTACCTCGAGTATTAATGTAATTACTACTATTTTCTATTCAATTCATACTTATTCTTGTTCTAAGATATTCGCTGCACTTCAACATGATGAATGCGATGATCCGTGACACTCATCATCATTCTCACCTATGAACGCGTGACTGACAACCACTTCCGTTCTACCTTAGATCGAGCGTGTATCTCTTGGATTCCTTAACCAGAATCTTCGTGGTATAAGCTAGAACCCTTTGGTGGCCACTCTTGAGATTCCAGAAAGTCTAAACCTTATCTGTGGTATTCCAAGTAGGATTCAAGGATTGAATGGCTGTGACGAGTTTCAAACTCGCGATTGTTGGGCGTGGTGACAGACGCAAAAGAATCAATGGATTCTATTCCGACATGATCGAGAACCGACAGATGATTAGCCGTGCTATGACAGAGCATTTGGACCATTTTCACTGAGAGGATGGGAAGTAGCCATTGACAACGCTAATGCCCTACATACAGCTTGCCATGGAAAGTAGTAAGAAGGATTGAAGGAAGGCAGTAGAAAAGCAGAGATTCAACAGGGACAAAGCATCTCCATACACTTATCTGAAATTCCCACCAATGATTTACATAAATATCTCTATCTTTATTTTATGCTTTAATTATTATTATTTTCGAAAACCTTTATAACCATTATAATCTGCTTGACTGAGATTTACAAGATGACCATAGCTTGCTTCATACCAACAATCTCTATAGGATCGATCCTTACTCACGTAAGGTTTATTACTTGGACGACCCAGTGCACTTGTTGGTTAGTTGTGCGAAGTTGTGACAAGGTGTGATTCACGTTTGAGAGCTCCAAGTCTTTGGCGCCATTGTTGATGATCACAATTTCGTGCACCAAGAATGTGAGTGAACCATAGTAGTGTTCACCAAGTTTTTGGAGCCATTACTAAGAATTGTTCGAGTAATGAAAAGAGTAAATCACAATTTTGCCTATCAAGTTTTTGGCGCCGTTGCCGGGGATTGTTTGAGTTTGGACAACTGACGGTTCATTTTGTTGCTCAGATTAGGTAATTTTATTTTCAAAAAAGTTTTCAAAAATCTTTCAAAAATTTTCTTCTTTTTTGTTTTTCTAAAAATTATTTTCGAAAAATCAAAAAAAATTTATAAAATCATAAAATCAAAAAAAAATATTTTGTGTTTCTTGTTTGAGTCTAGAGTTAATTTTTAAGTTTGGTGTCCATTGCATGTTTTTAAAAATTTAAGCATTTTTCGAAAATTCATGCATGTGTTCTTCATGATCTTCAAGTTGTTCTTCGTAAGTCTTCTTGTTTGATCTTTAAAATTTTCTTATTTTGTGTCTTTTGTTGTTTTTCATATGCATTCTTGCATTCATAGTGTCTAAGCATTGAAAATTTATGAGTTTGGTGTCTTGCATGTTTTTCTTTTCTTAAAAATTTTTCAAAAATAAGTCTTGATGTTCATCTTGACATTCAAAGTGTTCTTGGTTTTCATCTTGGCATTCATAGTGTTCTTGCATGCATCATTGGTTTTCATCCAAAATTTTCATGTTTTGGGTCATATTTGTGTTTTTCTCTCTCTTCATTAAAAATTCAAAAATAAAAAATATCTTTTTCTTATTTCTCTCATAAATTTTGAAATCTTTGGGTTGACTTAGTCAAAAATTTTTAAAATTAGTTGTTTCTTGTTAGTCAAGTCAAGATTTCAATTTCTAAAAATCTTATCTTTTCAAAAACATTTTCAAAAATCAAATCTTTTTCATTTTTTTATTATTTTCAAAAATTTTTAAATTGATTTCAAAATCTTTTTCTTATCTTTATTTCATGATTTTCAAAAACTTTACTAATAATTAATGTGATTGGTTCAAAAATTTAAAGTCTGTTACTTTCTTGTTAAGAAAGGTTCAATCTTTAAATTCTAGAATCATATCTTTTAGTTTCTTGTTAGTCAAGTAATCAATTTTAATTTTAAAAATCAAATCTTTTCTAAAATATCTTTTTCAATCATATCTTTTTCAAAAATTTGATTTCAAAATATCTTTTCTAACTTCTTATCTTTTCAAAATTGATTTTCAAATCTTTTTCAACTAACTAATTGACTTTTTGTTTATTTCTTATCTTTTTCAAAACCACCTAACTACTTTTCTCTTTCTAATTTTCTTAATTAATTAATTGTTTTAATTTTTAATTTTAATTTTATTTCTTCTCTTAATTTTCGAAAATCACTAACCTGTTTTCAAAAATAATTTTCAGAAACTCCTCTCTCTCATCTTCTTTTATTTAATTATTTATCTACTAACACCTCTCTTCTACTCAAGAATTCGAACCCAATCTTCCCCCTTGTGTTTGGATTCTTACCTTTTTCTTCTTTTATTCTCTTATTCTTCTACTCACATAAAGGAATCTCTATACTATGACATAAAGGATTCTTCTTCTTTCTCTGTTCTCTTATTTTTCATATGAGTAGGAGCAGGGACAAGAACATTCTTGTTGAAGCAGATCCGGAACCTGAAAGGACTCTGAAGAAGAAGCTAAATCACAATAATCCAAAGAAAACCTTGCAGAAAATCTCGAAAAAGAGAGAGACATGGCCGAACCCAATAACAATGGTGGAGGCACAAAGAGGATGCTTGGTGACTATACTACACCTACTTCCAAGTTTGATGGAAGAAGCATCTCAATCCCTGCCATTGGAGCAAATAATTTTGAGCTGAAGCCTTAACTAGTTGCTCTAATGCAACAGAATTGCAAGTTTCATGGACTTCCATCAGAAGATCCCTACCAGTTTTTAACTGAGTTCTTGCAGATCTGTGAGACTGTTAAGACTAATGGAGTATATCCTGAAGTCTACAGGCTTATGCTTTTCCCTTTTTCTATAAGAGATAGAGCTAGAACATGGTTAGACTCACAACCAAAAGATAGCCTGGACTCATGGGATAAGCTGGTCACGGCCTTCTTGGCTAAGTTCTTTCCTCCTCAAAAGCTAAGCAAGCTTATAGTGGATGTTCAGACCTTCAAACAAAAAGATGGTGAATCCCTCTATGAAGCTTGGGAAAGATACAAGCAGATGACCAAAAGGTGTCTTTCTGACATGCTTTCAGATTGGACCATTCTGGATATATTCAATTATGGTCTATCTGAGTTCTCCAAGATGTCACTAGACCATTCTGCAGGTGGATCCATTCACCTAAAGAAAACACCTGTACAAGCTCAAAAACTTATTGACATGGTTGCAAATAACCAATTCATGTACACTTCTGAGAGGAATTCTGTGAATAATGGGATGCCTTAGAGGAAGAGAGTTCTTGAAATAGATGCTCTGAATGCCATATTGGCTCAGAACAAAATGTTGACCCAGCAAGTCAACATGATTTCTCAAAGTCTAATGGATGGCAAAATGTGTAACAACCCCGGTTTTTGAGTACGCGAGATCTTTTCTGAAAGTACGGAGAACTCCGGAGGATCAGTAAGGGGAGAAGCTCTGATATATTATCAAGTATCTCAATCCTAATTGTCATTATGTCATCTTTAAGCTAGAACCTTTTATGGGGCAAGCTCGATAATGCAGTTATGAAGAACATAGTTTTTGAACCGTATCGGTTAGGAGTTTTGATCCGGTTTTTCGTAAATAGTCTCAGTTTGACGAACCGGACTCGATTCATGAGAGAAGAGAGATAATAGGGTAATATCATCATTATATGAGTATTAGAAGCTTCTTGAATGATATTATAAGGTTACCTGGTCAGTTTTAGTTAAAAACAGAAAATCGGTTTAACCGGGTTCACAGTTTACTGGTGCAGCTTAGCACCAGCACTCTCTGATGACTTTAGCAATGCTAAGGCCTCATTATTCATGTTTTATTCTTACAATAAATATGTTACTTGTGTCATTTATGCTAGTAGCTCAGAAAATAATTTTTAGAGATGTTTTTGCAAGTGTTCCGATACACCTAGTTTTAGTAGTTATACACCTGAGATATTTTAATATTATTTTAATCCACCTCCAAGCCAACCAATCACAACTCACCCTACACCCCCAAAACCCCCAAGGCTGGCTCATTTTCACTTTGTGGCCGAAAATAGGTAGAGAGAAAAAGAGAGAAAAGTTCTTAGTTCCAAATCTTCAAAGCTTGATTTCTGCTGAACTAAAAGTCAAATCAAAATTCCAATCCGACCAAAATGATCCTCTCTTCTTTCTCTACATGATCATATGACTTATCAAGGCTGGGATCAAGGTGAGTTGGCTGCACCATCTCTCTTTTGATTCGGTTTCAAGGAAACATGGTTAAATATGTGTTTCTTGGTGTGATTTAGGAGGAAAAAGTGCTTAAGGACCACCTGAAAGTTTGATTGAATTAGGAGCAGCAAAACCAGGTAGGGTGTCACGAAATTAATCTTGATTATTTGTGTTTGAGATGTGTGAATGTTGTATTATTTGGCTGTGCTAAAAATTGGTTGCATATATGATTGATTCTTGGTGAAAATTTGGTGAAATTTTGATGAAATTTGATGAAATTCAAGCTTTATGTTCATGTTCTTGGAGCAGCTGGAAAAACGAAACCCTAGGCTTAAATTGAGGTTCAATTTGTGATGAAATCATGTAGAAAAGATGGGGTTTTAGTGGCTGCTAATTTATTATGAATTGTAGTAAAAATCGGTTGCTGAAAAGATTGAAAAACGGGTAAAAACAGAGAAAGAATTTGAAGAATTTATGAAGAACATGAAGAACACTTTGAGTGTGATGAAGAACAATGAAGAACAGGCCTTAGATCTTAAAAAGGGCAAGGAAGTAAAATTTTTGGTGTTTTAGGGGTTGTTTGGTAATTTCTGAAAGTTAGGGTGGTAAAAGTAGAAATATTAAAAGTTACGGGTGGTTAAAAGTGAATTTTAAAGGTTAAAAGTAAAAGTGAGTTAATTTTCGAAAATTTAATAATAAAATAATAAATAATAATAAAATATTAAATAATAATATTTAATTAAAAATAATATTTTAATAAAAATAATAAAATAATGCAGAAAAGGCAGTTTTCTGTAAAAGCTTTAGAAAGACAACTTTAAGTGCAGAATCTCATAATTACCTTCATAAAACACTTAGGGAGTGGTAATAACATGTTAGAGAGGAAAAGATAAAGAAAAGATAAAAGTTAAAGAAAAGATAAAAATCGGAGAAAAAGTCTGTAAAGTTTTAACGACAGAAAAACAGACAAAGACTAGAGAACGAACTAGGGCAACATAGTTAGACCTTGAGTTCCGACTAGGAGTAGGTATTATATGAAAAGTTAAAATGTTTCAGTATAGACTTAATGAACCTATAATTGGGACAGGCTAACTATTCATACCGAAGTTTACATAAGCTTTAAATACATATGTTAAGCAGAGAAACACAGAGAATAGAGTAATCAGAGCAGAGTAGAGAAACACAGAAAATAGAGTAACCAGAGTAAAGTAAAGAGATAAAGAGAAAGTATATATATATATGTTGCGTAATGCAACCCAAGAGATATTATATGTATATATATGTTGCTTAATGCAACCCAAGAGATGTTTGTTTATTTATCTGTTGCCCTGAGGGAACCCAAGAGTAATTTTCCGTTCCCAAGAGTATATTTCCTGCGAGTAGAAAGCAGAGGCTGTCTCAATAGAGCTGCTAATAATTATATGCGCATTTATTTGAACAGAAAATCGTATCCGGGAAATCGTGAACTCGTGACCGGATAAATGTCGGGAATGCAGGTGCTAACCGACACATGAGCTCATGGCCTGTGCTAGGACTAGACATGCATCATTCTTGTCTGCGCATCATTCTCAGTTGTATTCCTTTCTGTGTGTGATCTATTTCTTTGTGTTTGTTTGCTTGTATGCTATTTCTATGTTTTATTTTCTTGTATTCTTTTGTTTGTGTTCTGCTCTCTATTGTCTCTACTTTCTCTTTCTGTCTTTATCTTTTGTTTACTGCTTCGCTATATTATGTTATTCGTCTGTTAATCGACCCCAAATAAATGAACGTAACTAATAACCCCGACCCTACTAAGAACTCCCCAGTTCTTACCCCTTCTCTCTCCCTTCCTCCCCCAGATGGAGACGGGCGTGATCTTCTATGAGTTCGAGGACCCTTACGTCTACGAGGATCCGGTACATCACAGTTATTTCATCATGGGATTGGAGCCTCGTATTAGACGATACGCGTTACCTGATCGAGCCTTTCAACATCCTCTGTCTAGCCCGCATTTTGACCCTGATGCTCCTTACGACTTTCCCTTATCCTGGTTACATCCTGACGCACCTGTACATCCTTTTCCTGATGACCCCGAGCACCCTATACCAGCTCAACCTTTGAATGAGGTGGAACCTGAGCCTATCGTTCCTGATGAGCCCGAGTAAGCTGGTGACTACGTACCTGTGATCCACCAGAGTGGGACTTTCCCCCTGAGTCTTTCCCTGACTTTCCACAGCCTGATGAGCCGGCACTACCGGATGATGGGGTAGCTCCTATATACGCGAACGGACCTGTGCTCGCGAATGGTTTCGTACATAGTGACAGCAGTGTCTCTGGTGGATCTGAGGGTATAGTTGTAGCTGCGGATGATGAGGAGGAGGAGGAGGATCCTGAGATAGATATAGAGCAGGATGAGGAGATGGACGAGCCTCACGGCGATTCTCCGAACGGCCACGAATAGATATAGTTGGACTGCGGAAGGGGCATTCTTTTGATGACACTCTAGTCTAACATTATTGGATAGATAGTCTCTCACTTATGTTAGTACACCCGAGAGCTAGGAGCTATATAGTGGTTAGGCTAGCCTGGGTGCCAGTTTAGCGGCTTTTTGTATGGGCCAGGCCCTGGGAGTGTCGTGTAAATATTAGTTACGTAGGATGACGAGGATGTAAACTGACTTGATCTTGTGTAAACGCTACATGTTTTGTTATAGTGTACATGATGTATATTATCAGCTGTGTTTCTATGTTTCTTTATGCCACTTTTCTATTATTCTTACTATATGCTTGTTTATTTTACCTGAATGTCCGCAACAAATAAAAAAAAAAATTACTCGTAAGATTGACATCGCTCTAACAAGGAACAGGCTCCTATATTAGACAGTAAATAATAATTGGAAAGGATAAGTTAGTAACACTTAGCTTCTTGTATGACCATGGCATACTGGGAGTTGGGTCGTTACAAAATGCATCCAATAGTACTAAAGAAGCATCTTCTGAAGAAGAAGCTTATGATCCTGAGAACCCTGCAATGGCAGAGGTGAATTACATGGGTGAACCCTATGGAAACACCTATAATTCCTCATGGAGAAATCATCCAAATTTCTCATGGAAGGATCAACAAAAGCACCAACAAGGCTTTAATAATGGTGGAAGAAACAGGGTTAGCAATAGCAAGCCTTTTCCATCATCTTCTCAGCAACAGACAGAAAATTCTGAGCAGAGCCCCTCTAGCTTAGCAAACATAGTCTCTGATCTATCTAAGGCCACTTCAAGTTTCATGAGTGAAACAAGGTCCTCCATTAGAAATTTGGAGGCACAAGTAGACCAGCTGAGTGAGAAAATCACTGAAACTCCTCCTAGTACTCTCCCAAGCAATACATAAGAGAATCCAAAAAGAGAGTGCAAGGCCATTGATATAATCAAAATGGCCGAATCCAAGGAGGAAGGGGAGGACGTGAATCCCAATGAGGAAGACCTCATGGGACATCTCCCAGACAGAAAGGAGTTCTCAATTGAGGAACCTAAGGAATCTGAGGCTCATCCAGAGACCATAGAGATTCCATTGAACCTCCTTCTGCCATTCATGAGCTCTGAGAACTATTCATCCTCTGAAGAGGATGAAGATGTAACTGGAGAGCAAGTTGCTCAATATCTAGGAGTCATCATGAAGTTGAATGCCAAATTGTTTGGTAATGAGACTTGGGAAGATAAACCTCCCTTGCTCATTAGTGAACTAGATACATGGGTTCAGCAAACTTTACCTCAAAAGAAACAAGATCCTGGTAAATTCTTAATACCCTGTACCATGGGTACCATGACCTTTGAGAAGGCTCTGTGTGACCTGGGGTCAGGTATAAATCTTATGCCACTCTTTGTAATGGAGAAACTGGGGATCTTTGAGGTATAGGCTGCCACATTCTCATTAGAGATGGTAGACAAGTCAATAAGACAAGCTTATGGATTGGTAGAGGACGTGTTAGTGAAGGTTAAAGGCCTTTACATCCTTGCTGATTTCATAATCTTAGACACTAGGAAGGAGGAGGATGAATGCATCATCCTTGGAAGACCCTTCCTAGCCACTGCAGGAGATGTAATTGATGTTGACAGAGGAGAGCTAGTCCTTCAATTGAATGGGGACTACCTTGTGTTTAAAGCTCAAGGATCTCCTTCTGCAATTATGGAGAGGAAGCAAGAAAAGCTTCTCTCAATACAAAGTCAAACAAAGTCTCCACAATCAAACTCTAAGTTTAGTGTTGGGAGGCCACAACCAAACTCTAAGTTTGGTGTTGAGAAGCCCCCACATTCAAACTCTAAGTTTGGTGTTGGGAGGCCCTCATCATGCTCTGAACGTCTGCGAGGCTCCATGAGAGCTCACTGTCAAGCTAGTGACATTAAAGAAGCGCTTATTGGGAGGCAACCCAATTTTTATTTATCTAATTTTTATTGCTTTTTATGTTTTATTAGGTTCATGATCATGTGGAGTCACAAAACAATTACTAAAATTAAAAATAGAATCAAAAACTGCAGAAGAAATAGCCTACCCTGGAGGAAGAGCTTACTAGCGTTTAAACACCAGTAAGGAGCATCTGGATGGCGTTCAATGCCAGAATAGAGCATGAATCTGGCGTTGAATGCCAGACATAAGCATCAATCTGGCGTTGAAATGCCAGGAATGCACCCTGAGGAAAGCTGGCATTTAACGCCAACAACAAGCATGGAAGTGGCGTTCAACGCCAAAAACATGCTGCAGATTGGCGTTGAACGCCCAAAACAAGCATGGAAGTGGCGTTTAATGCCAGAAACATGCTACAATCTGGCGTTAAACACTAGGATTGCATAGAGATGGCATTTTACATGCCTAATTGGTGCACGGATGTTATATCCTTGATACCTCAGGATCTGTGACCCCACAGGATCACCTCAGGATTTGTGGACCCCACAGGATCCCCACCTACCTCAACCCACATTCTCTCTTCTTCACACAATCCAATAACACTCTTCCCCAAACATCATTCACCAATCACCTCAATCTCTCTTCCCAATCACCCCTTCACCACTCATATCCATCCACTCTTCCCCATAAACCCCACCTACCTTCAAATTCAAAATCCCTTTCCCACCCAAACCCACCTTAAATTACCGAACCAACCACCCTCTCCCTCCACTATATAAACCCTTCTATCATTCTTCATTTTCACACAACACAACCCTCTCTTCTCTTCCTTGGCCGAATACACATCTCTCTTCCTATCCTCCATATCTTCTTCTTCTTCTTCTATTTTTTCTTCTTTTGCTTGAGGGCGAGCAATATTCTAAGTTTGGTGTGGTAAAAGCAAAGCTTTTTTGTTTTTCCATAACCACTTATGGCACCTAAGGCCGGAGAAACCTCTAGAAAGAGGAAAGGGAAGACAAAAGCTTCCACCTCTGAGTCATGGAAGATGGAGAGATTCATCTCAAAGGTCCATCAAGACCACTTCTATGAAGTTGTGGCCAAGAAGAAGGTGATCCCTGAGGTCCCTTTCATGCTCAAGAAAAATGAGTATCCGGAGATCCGACATGAGATCCAAATAAGAAGTTGGGAAGTTCTGACCAACCACATTCAACAAGTCAGAATCGTAATGGTTCAAGAGTTCTATGCCAATGCATGGATCACTAGGAACCATGATCAAAGTATGAAACCGAACCCAAAGAATTATCTTACAATGGTTCGGGGGAAATGCTTAGATTTCAGTCCAAAAAATATAAGGTTGGCGTTCAACTTGCCTATGATGCAAGAAGATGCACGCCCTTACACTAAAAGGATCAACTTTGATCAAAGGTTGGACCAAGTCCTCATGGACATATGTGTGGAAGGAGCTCAATGGAAAAGAGCCTCTAAAGGCAAGCCAGTTCAATTGAGAAGAGTGGACCTTAAGCCTGTGGCTAGAGGATGGTTGGAGTTCATCCAACGCTCCATCATCCCCACTAGCAACCGATCTGAAGTTACTGTGGATTGGGCCATCATGATCCATAGCATCATGATTGGAGAGAAAGTAGAAGTTCATGAAGTTGTCTCTCTAGAACTCTACAAAGTAGCCGAAAAGCCCTCCACCTTGGCAAGGCTAGCTTTTCCTCATCTCATTTGCCATCTATGCAACCTAGATGGAGTTGTCATAGAAGGAGACATCCTCATTGAAGAGGACAAGCCCATCACTAAGAAAAGGATGGAGCAAACAAGAGAGCCCATTCATGGATCTCAAGAGACGCTTGAGGAAGCTCATCATCAAGGAATCCCTGAGATGCCTCAAGGGATGCATTTTCCTCCAAACAACTATTGGGAACAACTCAACACCTCTCTAGAAGACTTGAGTTATAACATGGACCAATTAAGGGTGGAGCACCAAGAGCACTCTATCATTCTCCATGAGATTAGAGAAGATCAAAGAGTAATGAGGGAGGAGCAACAAAGGATAGGAAGAGACATAGAGGAGCTCAAGGACATCATTGGCCCTTCAAGGAGAAGACGCCACCATCACTAAGGTGGACTCATTCCTTGTTCTTATTTCTCTATTTTTCGATTTTTATGCTATATGTTTGTCTATGTTTGTGTCTTTACCACATGATCATTAGTATTTAGTAACTATGTCTTAAGGCTATGAATAATTCCATGAATCCTTCACCCCTCTTAAATGAAAAATGTTTTAATACAAAAGAACAAGAAGTACATGAGTTTCGAATTCATCCTTGAATTTAGTTTAATTATATTGATGTGGTGACAATACTTTTTGTTTTCTGAATGAATGCTTGAACAATGCATATTTTTGATCTTGTTGTTTATGAATGTTAAAATTGTTGGCTCTTGAAAGAATGATGAACAAAGAGAAATGTTATTGATAATCTGAAAAATCATAAATTTGATCCTTGAAGCACGAAAAAGTAGTGAATAGCAAAAGCTTACGGAAAAAAAAAGAAAAAAAGCAGAAAAAGCCAATAGCCCTTAAAACCAAAAGGCAAGGGTAAAAAAGGGTCCAAGGCTTTGAGCATTAATGGATAGGAGGGCCCAAGGAAATAAAATCCTGGCCTAAGTGGCTAAATCAAGCTGTCCCTAACCATGTGCTTGTGGCATGCAGGTCCAAGTGAAAAGTTTGAGACTGGGTGGTTAAAGACATGATCCAAAGCAAAAAGAGTGTGCTTAAGAGCTCTGGACACCTCTAACTAGGGACTTTAGCAAAGCTGAGTGGTGCGCGAAATTGTGAACAATACTTTTTCACAACTCTCATAATCCCCGGTAATGGCTCCACAAACGTGGTAGCTCAATACCATGGCATTACACAACTTCGCACAACTAACCAGCAAGTGCACTGGGTCGTCCAAGTAATACCTTACGTGAGTAAGGGTCGATCCCACGGAGATTGTTAGTATTGAAGCAAGCTATGGTCATCTTGTAAATCTTAGTCAGGCAAACTCAAATGTATATGATGATGAACGAAAATAGCATAAAAGATAAAGATAGTGATACTTATGTAATTCATTGGTAGGAACTTCAGATAAGCGCATGAAGATGCCTTCCCTTCCGTCTCTCTGCTTTCCTACTGCCTTCATCCAATCCTTCTTACTCCTTTCCATGGCAAGCTCATGTAGGGTTTCACTGTTGTCAGCAGCTACCTCCCATCCTCTCAGTGAAAATACGTCCCTGATGCTCTGTCACAGCATAGGCTAATCATCTGTCGGTTCTCGTTCAGGCCGGAATAATATACATTGATACTTTTGCGTCTGTCACTAACGCCCTAGCCTGCTAGGAGTTTGAAGCACGTCACAGTCATTCAATCATTGAATCCTACTCAGAATACCACAGACAAGGTTAGACCTTCCGGATTCTCTTGAATGCCGCCATCAGTTCTTGCCTATACCACGAAGACTCTGATCTCACGGAATGGTTGGCTCGTTTGTCAGGCGAGCACTCGGTTGTCAGGCGATCAACCATGCATCGTGCAATCAGGAATCCAAGAGATATTCACTAAGCCTCAGATGCTTGTAGAACAAGAATGGTTGTCAGTCACCTTGTTCATGAGTGAGAATAGTGATGGGCGTCAATCATCACCTTCATCATGTTGAAGAACAAGTGATATCTTGGATAAAGAACAAGCGGAATTGAATGGAAGAACAATAGTAATTGCATTGATACTCGAGGTACAGCAGAGCTCCACACCTTAATCTATGGTGTGTAGAAACTCCACCGTTGAAAATACATAAGAACAAGGTCTAGGCATGGCCGAATGGCCAGCCTCCCAATGATCTAAGATAGCATACAAAACGAAGATAGCTACCAAAGTCTCTTCTCTAATACAATAGTAAAAGGTCCTACTTATAAGAACTAGTAGCCTAAGGTATACAGAAATGAGTAAATGACATAAAAATCCACTTCCGGGCCCACTTGGTGTGTGCTTGGGCTGAGCAATGAAGCATTTTTCGTGTAGAGACTCTTCTTGGAGTTAAACGCCAGCTTTGGTGCCAGTTTGGGCGTTTAACTCCCATTTGGGTGCCAGTTCCAGCGTTTAACGCTGGGATTTCTTGAGGTGACTTTGAACGCCGGTTTGGGCCATCAAATCTTGGGCAAAGTATGGACTATCATATATTGCTGGAAAGCCCAGGATGTCTACTTTCCAACGCCGTTGAGAGCGCGCCGATTGGGCTTCTGTAGCTCCAGAAAATCCACTTCGAGTGCAGGGAGGTCAGAATCCAACAGCATCTGCAGTCCTTTTTGGTCTCTGAATCAGATTTTTGCTCAGGTCCCTCAATTTCAGCCAGAAAATACCTGAAATCACAGAAAAACACACAAACTCATAGTAAAGTCCAGAAAAGTGAATTTTAACTAAAAACTAATAAAAATATACTAAAAACTAACTAGATCATACCAAAAACATACTAAAAACAATGCCAAAAAGTGTATAAATTATCCGCTCATCACTGAGTCACAATCTAAAAAGGTTCACCCAGTCATGTGTCTGTGGCATTTATGTATCCGGTGGTAATACTAGAAAACAAAGTGCTTAGGGCCACGACCAATACTCATAAAAGTAGTTGTGTTTAAGAATCAACATACTTAACTAGGAGAATCAATAACACTATCCAAAATTCTGAGTTCCTATAGATGCCAATCATTCTAAACCTCAAGGGAAAAAGTGATATGCCAAAACTGTTCAGAAGCAAAAAGCTACAAGTCCCGCTCATCTAATTTGAACTAATATTCATTGATATTTTGGGATTTATAGTATATTCTCTTCTTTTTATCCTATTTGATTTTCAGTTTCTTGGGGACAAGCAACAATTTAAGTTTGCTGTTGTGATGAGCAGATAATTTATACGCTTTTTGGCATTATTTTTAGGTAGTTTTTAGTAGGATCTAGCTACTTTTAGGGATGTTTTCATTAGTTTTTATGCAAAATTCACATTTCTGGACTTTACTATAAGTTTGTGTGTTTTTCTATGATTTCAGGTATTTTCTGGCTGAAATTGAGGGACCTGAGCAAAAATCTGATTCAGGCTGACAAAGGACTGCTGATGTTGTTGGATTCTGACCTCCCTGCACTCGAAATGGATTTTCTGGAGTTACAAAACTCCAAATGGCGCGCTCTCAACGACGTTGGAAAATAGTCCTCTAGAGCTTTCTAGCAATATATGATAGTCTATACTTTGTTCGAGCTTAGATGACACAAACTGGCGTTCAATGCTAGTTCCATTGAATAAAAAGTAATAGTAATTGTATTGAAACTTGAGGTACAGCAGAGCTCCACACCCTTAATCTATGGTGTGCAGAAACTCAACCGTTGAAAATACATAAGTGAAAGGTTCAGGCATGGCCGAATGGCCAGCCCCCAAAACGTGATCAATGGCCTCCTAATATGAAGAATAAAACAAAACTGAGACCAAAGATGAAACGTGGTCAAAAGACGTCTAATACAATAGTTAAATGTTCTATTTATAATAAATTAGCTACTAGGGTTTACATGAGTAAGTAATTGATGCATAAATCCACCTCCGGGGCCCACTTGGTGTATGCTTTCATACTCACATCCCGACGACTTCGTCCGTACTTCCAAGCGCATACCATTAAAGGTCGGACCAACCAACCCATAAAGAGGATATTGCAGAAAACAGATCTAGCAGGAAGAATCCTATAATGGGCAATTGAGTTGTCCGAGTTCGACCTCTAATACGAAGTGCAGACAGCCATCAAATCACAATACCTAGCCGACTTCATTGCAGAATTCACAGACGCCCCGAAGATCCCCATAGAGTGGAATATATACGTGGACGATTCCTCGAATAAAGCCGGAAGTGGTGCAGGTGTGATAATCGAAAGCAACCAAGGAACCCAACTCGAGCTTTCCCTCAAATTCGGATTCCCGGCCTCAAACAACCAGGCGGAATACGAAGCGTTATTAGCTAGCTTGAAGCTGGCTAGAGAAGTTGGAGCTCAGAAACTCAACATCTACAGTGACTCACAAGTCGTTACTTCACAAATTACAGGGAGATACCAAGCCAAAGATCCTACTATGAAAAAATATTTGGATAAAACCAAAGAACAGCTCGGAGAACTCGGGGAATATAGGATCTGCCACATACCCCGCGAGCAAAACGCCCGAGCTGATGCACTGTCAAAACTAGCCAGCACCAAACCAGGGGGCAACAATAGAAGCCTCATCCAGAAAATATTACGAAACCCGTCAATATCGGAAGAAGAAAAACTCCTAGCCATAACAGGTCGGGATCAAGGATGGATGACCCCCATAATTAACTACCTCAAAACAAAACAGATGAAAGGGAGGCAAAGAGGTTAAAAAGGGAGGCACAGTACTACACTATCATAAACAACACCCTATACAAAAGAGGGATCTCAGCACCATTATTAAAATGCGTACCGACCTCCAATACAAAGGATGTCTTGGAAGAAATACACAGTGGCATTTGTGGCAATCATCTCGGAGCGCAAGCTCTCACCAAAAAGGTACTACGGGCGGGATTCTATTTGCCAACTCTACGAAAGGAAGCTATCGAATTTATAAAGACATGTCCACCATGCCAGAAGCATGCCAACTTTCACATTGCCCCGCCAAAAAAGCTTATCAGCGTGACCTCACCCTGGCCATTTGCAAAGTGGGGACTCGATCTTCTTGGACCCTTTCCCCAGGGATCGGGACAGGTTAAGTTCCTCATAGTGGGGGTAGACTATTTCACAAAATGGATCGAGGCAGAACCCCTAGCCAACGCCACTGCTCAAAGAAGTCGGAAATTCCTATATAGGAACATCATTACAAGGTTTGGGGTCCCATAGTCCATCACCACAGATAATGGCACCCAATTCACAGATGCAGGCTTTAGAAAACTAGTGGCCGACTTGAATATAAAACACCAGTTCACCTCCGTCGAACATCCCCAAGCCAATGGACAAGCTGAAGCGGCGAACAAAGTCATATTGGCCGGGCTAAAATGGAGACTGCAAGAAGCAAAGGGAGCTTGGGCCGAGGAACTTCCACAAGTCCTATGGGCGTATCTAACAACCCCCCCCCATTCTACTATGAACGAATCACCATTTCGATTAGCATACGGAGTGGAGGCAATGATTCCAATAGAAGTAGAGGAAGGGTCTCCTCGAGTAGTCCACTACAATGAACAAACCGACTCTCAACTTCAAAGAGAAGAGCTCGACCTACTTTCGAAAATCCAAGAAAGAGCTCGGATCAGAGAAGAAGCACTAAAGCGGCGAATGACTTCCAGGTATAATCAAAAGGTAGTGCCAAGAGGTTTTGCTTAGAATGATCTCATCTTAATCCGAAATGATATTGGAACAACTCGACCTGGAGAAGGAAAGCTGGCAGCCAACTGGAAAGGACCCTACTGAGTCACAGAAGTACTTGGGAAGGGCTACTACAGACTGTCCGAACTCGAGGGACGAGAACTCCCCAGATCATGGCACCCCTGTAACCTAAGAAGGTACTATAGTTTGGAAAGATAAAAGGTCTCATCACAAGATGCACTCTTTTTCCTGAAAAGGTTTTTTAATGAGGCATCAAGATTGAGATTTAATCTGACTTAATGGTATGAAAAACTCCCGCCTGTATATATTTTCACTTTCTTTAAATAAAATACATTTCAGATATTCTACAAATTCCCAAGACGCATTAATCTAAAGCATTCATCGTCCGATTATAAAGCAACAAATCGAACAGAAAGTGAAGAACAGATTCACTATACGATCTCGATAGGAATGATCGACCGACAAAGGTGAAAACGCGATTCATCTAAAGGTCGATTAAACCAGGACAGAAACCACCATCTACAAATCGGCAAAGATGAACACAGAATAATGCAAGAAGTTATCGAAAGTGATCCCAAAAAGAACCTAGCGAGGTCTTACGGATTGCTATATAATAACTTAAAAAGACTGGCCGACACTAAAAAGCCGGACCAAGTCAACCCAAGTTATCAGCAAATCCCTGGAAAGAGGTCTGGCCAAGCCTATGAAAGAGGAATTGCTATAACTTAGAAGAGATCGACCTAACGAAGTCGGTCTCCTACAAGACAAGTTGTAAAAGTAATCCCTGAAAGAGACCTAACAAAGGTCCAAGCAAAAGGATTACAAAAACAACATAGAAGAGATCGACCTAACGAAGTCGGTCTCCTACAAGACAAGTTGTAAAAGTAATCCCTAAAAGAGACCTAACAAAGGTCCAAGAAAGAGGATTACAAAAACAACTTAGAAAAGATCGACCTAACGAAGTCGGTCTCCTACAAGACAAGTTGTAAAAGTAATCCCTGAAAGAGACCTAACAAAGGTCCAAGAAAAAGGATTACAAAAACAACTTAGAAGAGATCGACCTAACGAAGTCGGTCTCCTACAAGACAAGTTGTAAAAGTAATCCCTGAAAGAGACCTAACAAAGGTCAAAGAAAGAGGATTACAAAAACAACTTAGAAGAGATTGACCTAACGAAGTCGGTCTCCTACAAGACAAGTTGTAAAAGTAATCCCTGAAAGAGACCTAACAAAGGTCCAAGAAAGAGGATTACAATAACAACTTAGAAGGGGACCAATATGAAGAAATCGGTTATAAGGCGCTAAAAATAAAAGCCAGAGCAGAAAAACCGAGACACAAATCAGACCCACACAGTTACGGCCTCAAAGGAATCCAAGCTATGAACAACAAGTAAGAAAGCAACCCAAAGAAGTCAAGCAGTAAGATTCCAAAACCAGAAGAGATACCATACTAAAGCTCAATAAAAGCATAGTATGCTAAAGCTTCAAAAGGCCACTGAAATCTACCTCGAAGTGCTACTTTTGATTTTTCAAAGTAAAAAGTTGCTAGGTAGACAACTAAAAAAGTGTCAGCAGTTAAACAAAACAATAAACAGTACAAAAGCCCACAAACCGGGCGATTTACACAAAATACTCAAATAAAAGGAGGTCAACCAAGATCTGGACTTCCCGGCAGAATCAGTATGGGGAGAAGGATGGCAAGTCTGAATAGGCACAACATCTACAGTTTCATCATCCCGGTTCAGAATCTGGCTATCCGGATCAGACGTAACGGGAGGAACCGAGGAGGTCGACACTTTAAGAGAAGACACTGGGGGAGGGTCAGCATCATCATCATCCTAGTCATCAGGGACAATCTTACCATCCCTCACAACATTGTCCAGGCTGACGAGAGTCAAGTCAGCATAAGGAGCAACAATCCGGAACTGCTCCATCAGGTTCTCGGAGGCGGCAATTACGCTGCCCACAAGGTGACCCCGAAGCTTGGCATAATTAACCCGAGCAGTTTCCAAATCATTCCGGAGATGCATTAATTCCCTATATGCTGAGACATAGCTATCCTTGTGCTTCAGTGCCATGTCCTCAGCCAACTTCAAAAAAGCAGCCAAAGCAATAGAGCTAGCCTTCTCACCCTCCAGTTCCTTCTCTACCTTCGCCAACTTCACCTCCAACTCATCCTTCAGACCCTTGATCCGATCAAATTCTGATTTGGCCTCCTCCATGAAGGATTTTGTGGCATGAATCGGGATCCCCTGAACTGTTCGGAAAATAGCCGCACCCATATGTGCCATTTGACACTACTTTTGGTGATAAAATCCAGATGCTGGAGAAGAGACACGTCGTCCATAGAGAGCCCAACATAGGGGGCAATTTGTTGGTCAACAAATTCGACAGCATCAAAATCTGGGGCATCCAGGTTGAAGGGCTCGGACGTTTTTTGCTTTTTTAAAAGAGGAGCAACAGAAGCAGCGGCAGAAGTCTATGGAGGATCGACACGACGAAATCGAGGAGTAGGAATTGCTTTCCTCGGCCTGGGAGAACTCGGCACGGGAGGCTTCACGAGGGCCTGAGAAGATCCCTCTCCGGCCACCTTGGCCGAGATGTTCAGAGCAGCAGTTGCCTTCTTCGCCTTTTTAAAGGCCCTCATAGGGTCATTGTTCTTTGACATCTCTGTAAATACAGAATCAGCCACAGCAAAGAGTTACAATCTCAATAAGAGGAAGAAAAAATTAAGAAACAAGTATAAGAGACAAGTCAGACAAGTACCCAAAACAGTCCGAACCAAGGATGGGTCATTCAAAAACCTTTTTGTATCAAGATGGGGTGGTTTCCCCCATAGATCCTCAAGAACAACAACAAAGGCACGCTCAACATCATCAAGCATCTCCCAGGTATAGCGAGACACTCTCATATCCCTAGCCACTCGAGAGGGAAAGAAGGCTCATCATTTTCATCAAGAAAAAAGGGGCAGGCCCCCTCGACAGCACGAACCTTAAAGAAGTAATTCTTGAAGTCCTTAAAGGACTCATCATACATAGAAAAAACTTTGTGGCCCTGGGCAGACCTGAAGAAAACCCAGGAAGCTTTCTTTTTTGAAGAACCGCCAGGCTTGGCAGAAACAAACAAATAAAGGAAAAGAGTCTGGGATGGTGTTACATCTAATTCTCGGCAGAGAAGTTGAAAAGTTTTAATAAAACCCCAGGAATTTGGTTGAAGCTGGGATGGGGCAATATTACACGACCACAACAGGTCGGTCTCGAAAGCAGTAAAAGGAAAAGTAACGTTCAACTGGCTGAAGAAGTATTCATAGGCATAGAAGAAGGGACACTCCCTCTCAATAGAAGTCGGAAAACAAACTCTCTCATCAGAATCAGGAGCAACAAGCTCGTAATCCTCCTCACGGGCATCGTTACCACAAATCATATGGCACTTCCTCAGCTCTGTGCAAAATTCAGCATCCACAACAGAAACACACAACAAAACAAGGGAGTCCAGCCAATCGAACATCCCCTCGGGAACTCTGGAAGACATCTCTACAATGTTATTGCAAGAAGACATGAGGCTAACTAATCCTACAAGTAAAAAAAGAAGATGGGGTTACTAAAGACATCCCGGACAAAGGGAGAAAACAACTCGGTCAATACGATACAGACGAAGAAACAAGAAAAGGAAAACCCCAAGACTCAAACCAAAAGTCCTGGGGCATCCTTTGGAGGCAGTAACAAAGCAAGGTTTCCAGGCAAGATCTACAACTCGCACCCCAGCATTTCTCAGAAAGAATTCAAAACAGTAAACCAAGCATCATTACAGTCTACCAAGCAAAAAGCATTCCCAAAAATCAAAGCACGCCAAGTAGAAATCATCAAAGGAAACAACCAGAAGCAACAATAAAATCCTAGAAAGCCTCGACAAAAATGCCAAGAGAATCCATAAAAGAAAGACAGGAAAAACATGTTACAGTGACAAGCAAATACAAGACCACGAAAAGATTCAAACTTTCAAACATGCAAAATCAAAGCTTCACCTAAAAACTGAAGACGAAGCTACGAAAGAAGCAAGAAAGCTAGTACCAACCTGAAAGAGCGGCAAGCTTCAAAGAAATTGAAGATGGAAGACGAAATCTGGAAATGCCCTCTCACAAGCAAAAGAAAGAACGCGAACCAGAGCAATGTCGCAGGGAGAAACGCGAAACTGCAAAACTTCAGGTGAAAACAGAAACTCCAGAAATTATGCCAAGCGACACCGCAACACGAGAAAGTAAAAGCGCAAACAAAAAACAGAGAGCAAAGGGAGCGGAGAAAAGAAGTTACGAAAAGGGCGAAAGAGAGAAACCGTTTTTGGGTTTTCAAAATCAAAGTAAAAAGCCAAAGGAAAACGGGGCAATTAATGCTAAAATTAATGAAAGCATTAAACCCTCGCACGTTCCCAAAAAGCGCCGATATAAAAGCGCGCGCTTTTAGAGGAAACGTTCTACATTCAAAAACTACTATCAAGGAATTGACAATATGCTTGAGTTCGGCTTCACCAAAGAAGGACCGAAGTCAAGGACTCGACCTCAAAAAAGAAGACCGAGCTCAAGCAGGGACACTGTTCACACCCTGGGTCGAGCTGTCCGACCCGGGATATTCGACAGACAAAGCGACCGACCTCTTCAGGTCAGGACAACCCGATCTCTTTCCAAGGAGCTCGGTCTAGTCACCAGAAAAGCCCAAAGAAGGGCCCAAATAGAGGAACACGCCCCAAATCCTAAGGCAGCCCATGCCTACAGAGGGAAGGACGGTTCCCATAAAAGATAAGCTGACCTCACCTAGAAGATAAGATACGATAAGATAACTAACTTATCTTATCTAAAAAGGTCACTCCACACCATTTTAAATACACTGGTGCACACAGGTATAACTCATACTCTGATTCTACTCAATACCTGTTTAATACCCTTGCTAACTTAAGCATCGGAGTCCCTTGCAGGTACCCCCCACCCTTCGGTGACAAGGGATCAGCAGCATTCTCAATTCCACAAGTCGGACACACCAGCTCCGTCCGCTATACACCTACCGGACACGTCGGCTCCAACCAGCACAGAAGGTCTCGACTGAGATCGACCTACAGTTTCAGGTAAGCCTCGGAACAGGTTCCTTGGGGTAACTCATTGCTTTAAAGACGTTGAAGACCATTTTCTCTTCATGCAATCTCAAGACTAATTCCCCTTTCTGCACATCAATGATGGCTCCAACAGTAGCTAGAAATGGTCTTCCTAGGATAATTGACGTGTTGGCCTCTTCTTCCATGTCCAGCACAACAAAATCAGCAAGGAAAATGAATTCTCTTACTTTCACTAGCAAGTCTTCCACCACCCATGTGGAAACTTAAATGTTCTGTGAGCCAATTGAAGTGCCATTCTTGTTGGCTTGGCTTCCTCAATCTTCATCCTTCTCATCATGGTTAGGGACATAAGATTTATGCTAGCTCCCAAATCACACAAAGCTTTCTCAATAGTGATGTCCCCTATGATGCAGGGGATTTAAAAACTCCCTGGGTCTTTCAGCTTTTGAGGCAACTTCTTCTGTACGATGGCGCTGCACTCCTCAGTCAATACTATGGTTTTTTTTGCCTCATAGTTCCTCTTTTTGGTTATAAGCTCCTTCAAGAACTTGGCATAGAGTGGCATTTTTTCTAATACCTCAGCAAATGGTATATTGATTTAGAGCCTCTTAAAGATCTCTAGGAACTTAGAGAACTGGCCATCCTTCCCATCTTTTCTCAGTCTTTCTGGGTATGGTGCCTTTCGCACATAGGGCTTCAAAACTGGTTTTGGTGGAGGTGAAACTGGGATCTCTCCTTCATCCTCGTTCCCATGTTTTGGTGCAACCTCTTCATGATTATCTTTGCTTGGGGCTCCTTCCTCTACAACCTTCCCACTTCTCAGAGTTATGGCTTTGCATTCCCCTCTTGGGTTAGCCATGGTATCGCTGGGAAATATGTGTGTGGAAAATGGGATTTTCTTGGACAAAATCCCCACTTGTGCCTCCAACTCTGAGATTCTTACGCCTTGATTTTTTAGATTTGACCTGTATTCCTCTTGATTAGCATCTATCCTTCTGTCAGTTTGTGCTTGTCTATCCATGAGGGAGGAGACTGCCCCCGAAATCTGATATGACAGTTGTGCTATTGCAGCCTCCATCCTCTCAAAATTGCTCTTGATTTTGCATGGTTGCATAGTTGAGGATGGTGCATCTTGATTAAGGTTGTTGTGTATGGGTTGGTTGTTATGGTATGATGTGTTTTGTGAGTTATGGTAGGGTCTATTGTTCCCTGTTTGATGGTTGGGGTTGTGGTTGGGATGCTGATTTGATGGATAAGGCTTGTTGTGGTCCTGGTTGTGGTTTTGTTGATTTCCCCACCCAAAGTTTGGGTGGTTCTTCCAACCTGGGTTGTATGTCTTAGAGTGTGGGTCATATGGTGTTCTGGATGAATTGTGCACATAATTAGCTTGTTCCCAGTCACCTTCTGATTCTGATGCATTACCTTCTTGTTGAAGAGTTTGATCTTGAATGACTGAGGCTTGGTTGGCCTCCATCCTCTTGGTTAAGGCTGCTATTTGTGTTGCAATTGCCTTGTTCTGAGCTAACAGAGCATCTACAGAGTTGAGTTCTAGCACTCCCTTCTTCTGAGTCCTTTCTGAGGCATAGAAATACTTATTTTCAGCTACAGTTTCAATGACATCTATGGCCTCTTCAATGGTTTTCTTTTTGTTGAGTGAGCCTCCTGAAGAATGATCCACTGTCTTCTTTGCTTCATAGGATAGTCCCTCATAAAAGATATGTAGTTGTACCCACTCATTGAACATTTTCGGTGGGCATCTTCTTGTCAGATCTTTGAATCTCTCCCAGACCTCATAGAGTGTTTCTACATCTTGTTGTCTGAAAGTTTGCACCTCAGCTCCTAGCCTATTGATTATTTGTGGAGGGTAAAATCTTGCAAGGAATCTATTCACGACCTCCTCTGATGAGCGGATAATTTATACGCTTTTTGGCATTGTTTTTAGTATGTTTTTAGTATGTTTTAGTTAGTTTTTATTATATTTTTATTAGTTTTTAGTTAAAATTCACTTTTCTAGACTTTACTATGAGTTTGTCTATTTTTCTGTGATTTCAGGTATTTTCTGGCTGAAATTGAGGGGCCTGAGCAAAAATCTGATTCAGAGGCTGAAAAGGACTGCAGATGCTGTTGGATTCTGACCTCCCTGCACTCGAAGTGGATTTTCTGGAGCTACACATACCCAATTGGCGCGCTCTCAACTGCGTTGGAAAGTAGACATCCTGGGCTTTCCAGAAATGTATAATAGTCCATATTTTGCCTGAGATTTGATGGCCCAAAACGGTGTTCCAAATCAGCTCAAAACTACCCCGCGTTAAATGCCGGAACTGGCACAAGAATGGGAGTTAAACGCCCAAATTGGCACAAAAGCTGGCGTTTAACTCCAAGAAAAGTCTCTACACATGAAAGCTTCAATGCTCAGCCCAAGCACACACCAAGTGGGCCCGGAAGTGGATTTTTATGTCATTTACTCATTTTGTAAACCCTAGGCTACTAGTTTTCTACAAATAGGACCTTTCACTATTGTATTTTCATCTTTAGATCTTTGAATCTTTTGATCATGTTTTGGGGGCTGGCCTCACGGCCATGCCTAGACCTTGTTCTTATGTATTTTCAACGGTGGAGTTTCTACACACCATAGATTAAGGTGTGGAGCTCTGCTGTACCTCGAGTATTAATGCAATTACTATTGTTCTTCTATTCAATTTAGCTTATTCTTGTTTTAAGATATCACTTGTTCTTCAACTTGATGAATGTAATGATCCGTGACACTCATCATCATTCTCACCTATGAACGTGTGCCTGACAACCACCTCCGTTCTACCCTAGATTGAGTGGATATCTCTTGGATTCCTTAATCAGAATCTTCGTGGTATAAGCTAGAATTGATGGCGGCATTCAAGAGAATCCGGAAGGTCTAAACCTTGTCTGTGGTATTCTGAGTAGGATTCAAGGATTGAATGACTGTGACGAGCTTCAAACTCCTGAAGGCTGGGCGTTAGTGACAGACGCAAAAGAATCACTGGATTCTATTCCAACCTGATTGAGAACCAACAAATGATTAGCCGTGCTGTGAAAGAGTGCCATTGACAACGGTGATGCCCAACATACAGCTTGCCATGGAAAGGAGTAAGAAGGATTGGATGAAGACAATAGGAAAGCAGAGAGACGGAAGGGACAGAGCATCTCCATACGCTTATCTGAAATTCTCACCAATGAATTACATAAGTATCTCTATCTTTATTTTATGCTTTATTCATAAATCATCTATAACTATTTAAATCTGCCTGACTGAGATTTACAAGGTGACCATAGCTTGCTTCATACCAACAATCTTCTTGGGATCGACCTTTACTCGCGTAAGGTTTATTACTTGGACGACCTAGTGCATTTGCTAGTTAGTTGTGCGAAATTGTGATAAAGAGTTGAGATTGCAATTGAGCGTACCATGTTAATGGCACCATTGATGATCATAATTTCGTGCAACAAGTTTTTGGCGCTGTTGCCGGGGATTGTTGAGTTTGGACAACTAACGGTACATCTTGTTGCTCAGATTAGGTATTTTTTTTAGAGTTCTTAAGAATGAATTCTAGTGTTTCAAGGTGATGTTCTTATTATCACCAAAGCTGATTGATTCTCATCAATTTAGCTCTTGAATGTAATGTCCTGCTGAAGCTTGGCTAGCCATGTCTAATTCCTTTAGACTAAAGCTTTAGGCTAACATTGCATGATTCTTGGAATTCTCATTAAGAATTTTGATATCTTTATTTTCTTTTCCACTTAATTTTCGAAAAAAAACCAAAAAAAAAATTACAAAATCATAAAAACCAAAAATATTGTATGCTTCTTGTTGAGTCTAGTGTCTCATTTTATGTTTGGTGTCAATTGCATGTTTCTGTTCTTCTGCGTTTTTCGAATTCATTCATGTGTCTTAATTGATCTTCAAGTTGTTCTTGATGATTTCCTTGTTCTGATCTTTAAATTCTCTTATTTTGTGTGTTTAGTTGTGTCTCATATGCATTCTCATTTTGTTAGTGTCAATAGTATACAAACTTCTAAGTTTGGTGTCTTACATGCATTGTTTATTTGATCTTAGTCTCATTATTAAAAATCCAAAAAAATTTTAATTTGTGTCTTTTCAAGTCAATAATACAGAGAATTGAAGATTTGGAACATACAGTAGAGGAATTACACAGAAAAAGTTGGGCGTTCAAAATGCCCAGTGAGGAAGGAAAACTGACGTTTAAACGCCAGCCAGGGCACCTGGCTGGGCGTTTAACGCCCAAAAGGGTAGTGTTTTGGGTGTTAAACGCCAGAATGGATACCATTCTGGGCGTTTAACGCCAGGATGGCACAAGAGGGAAGATTCTTTTTAATTCAAATTTTTTTCAAGTTTTCAAAATTTTTCAAAATCAAATTTTTTTCAAATCAAATCTTTTCAATCATATATTTTCAAATTCAATTTCTTTCCATTTTCAAAAATACTTGCTAACAATTAAAGATTTGATTCAACATTTCAAGTATGTTGCCTTTTCTGTTGAGAAAGGTTTAATGTCTGAATCATATCTTTCTTGTTAGGCAGGTCATTATTTTTTTAAAAAAATCAAATCTTTTTAAATTGTTTTTCAAATCATATATTCTCAATCACATCTTTTTAAAACCGTATCTTTTCAATCATATCTTTTTGATTTCTAATTTCAAAATATTTTTCAAAAATCACTTGATTTCTTTTTCCACTCTTAGTTTTCGAAAATCAATTAGTATTTTTCAAAATGTTTTTAAAATGTTTTTAATTTATTTTAAAAAATTTCTTCCCCTCTTCTCACATCCTTCTATTTATGGACTAACACTCCTCCTCAATGCACAATTCGAACTCCATCTTTCTTGATAAGCTCGAATTCTTCTACCTCTTCCTTCTATTTTTCTATTCCTCTAACACCTCAAGGAATCTCTATACTGTGACATAGAGGATTCCATATTTTCTTGTTCTCTTCTCTTTCATATGAGCCGGAGCAAAGACAAAAGCATTCTTGTTGAGGCTGACCCTGAACCTAAAAGGACCTTGAAGCAAAAGCTAAGAGAAGCTAAAGCACAACTCTCTGTAGAGGACCTAACAGAAATCTTCAAAGAAGAAGACATGGCAGCCGAAAACAACAACAATGCCAACAATGCAAGGAAGGTGCTGGGTGACTTTACTGCACCTACTCCCGACTTCTATGGGAGAAGCATCTCTATCCCTGCCATTGGAGCAAACAACTTTGAGCTTAAGCCTCAATTAGTTTCTCTAATGCAACAGAATTCCAAGTTCCATGGACTTCCATTGGAAGATCCTCATCAGTTTTTAGCTGAATTCTTCCAAATCTGTGACACTGTCAAGACTAATGGGGTTGACCCTGAGGTCTACAGACTTATGCTATTCCCTTTTGCTGTAAGAGACAGAGCTAGGATATGGTTGGACTCACAACCTAAAGAAAGCCTGAACTCTTGGGAAAAGCTAGTCAATGCCTTCTTGGCAAAGTTCTTTCCGCCTCAAAAATTGAGTAAGCTTAGAGTGGATGTCCAAACCTTCAGACAGAAGGAAGGTGAATCCCTCTATGAAGCTTGGGAAAGATACAAACAATTGATCAGAAAGTGTCCCTCTGATATGCTTTCTGAATGGAGCATCATAGGTATCTTCTATGATGGTCTGTCTGAACTGTCCAAGATGTCATTGGATAGCTCTACTGGAGGATCTCTTCATCTGAAGAAGATGCCTACAGAAGCTCAAGAACTCATTGAAATGGTTACAAATAACCAATTCATGTACACTTCTGAAAGGAATCCTGTGAACAATGGGACGAATCAGAAGAAAAGAGTTCTTGAGATTGATACTCTGAATGCCATATTGGCACAGAACAAAATATTGACTCAACAAGTCAATATGATTTCTCAAAGTCTATCTGGAATGCAAGTTGTACCAGGCAGTACTAAGGATGCTTTATCTGAAGAAGAAGCTTATGATCCTGAGAACCCTTCAATGGAAGAGGTGAATTACATAGGAGAACCCTATGGAAACACCTATAATTCTTCATGGAGAAATCATCCAAATCTCTCATGGAAGGATCAACAGAGACCTCAACAAGGTTTCAACAACAATAATGGTGGAAGAAACAGGTTTAGCAATGGCAATCCTTTTCCATCATCTTCTCAGCAACAGACAGAGAATTCTAAGCAGAGCCACTCTGACTTAGCAACCATGGTCTCTGATCTAATCAAAGCCACTCAAAGTTTCATGACTGAAATAAGGTCCTCCATTAGGAATTTGGAGGCACAAGTGGGACAGCTAAGTAAGAAAGTTACTGAACTCCCTCCTAGTACTCTTCAAAGCAATACAGAAGAAAATCCAAAAGGAAAGTGCAAGGTCATCAACATGGCCGAATTTGGAGAGGAGGAAGAGGCAGTGATCGCCACTGAGGAAGACCTCAATGGACATCCACTGGCCTCCAATGAGTTCCCTAATGAGGAACCATGGGAATCTGAGGCTCACACTGAGACCATAGAGATTCTATTGATTTACTTCTGCCATTCATGAGCTCTGATGAGTATTCTTCCTCTGAAGAGGATGAAGATTTCACTAAAGAGCAAGTTGCCAAGTACCTTGGAGCAATCATGAAGCTAAATGACAAGTTATTTGGTAATGAGACTTGGGAGAACGAACCTCCTTTGCTCACCAAAGAACTGGATGACTTGACTAGGCAGAGATTACCTCAAAAGAGATAGGATCCTGGGAAGTTTTCAATACCTTGTACCATAGGCACCATGACCCTTGAGAAGGCTCTGTGTGACCTAGGGTCAAGCATAAACCTCATGCCTCTCTCTGTAATGGAAAAGCTAGGGATCTTTGAGGTGCAAGCTGCAAGAATCTCACTAGAGGCAGATAATTTAAGAAAATAAGCTTATAGACTTGTAGAAGATTTTTTGGTGAAAGTTGAAGACCATTACATCCCTGCTGATTTCATAGTCATAGAGACTGGGAAGTGCATGGATGAATCCATCATCCTTGGCAGACCCTTTCTAGCCACAGCAAAGGCTGTGATTGATGTTGACAGAGGAGAATTGATCATTCAAGTGAATGAAGAATCCCTTGGGTTTAAGGCTCAAGGATATCCCTCTATTACCATGGAGAGGAAGCATGAAGAGCTTCTCTCAAAACAGAGCCCCCACAATCAAACTCTAAGTTTGGTGTTGGGAGGCCACAACCAACTTCTAAGTTTGTTGTTGAACCCCCACATTCAAACTCTAAGTTTGGTGTTGGGAGGTTCTAACATTGCTCTGAGTATCTGTGAGGCTCCATGAGAGCCCTGTGTCAAGCTACTGACATTAAAGAAGCGCTTGTTGGGAGGTAACCCAATGTTATATTTATCTATTTTCCTTTGTTATTTTATGTTTTCTGTAGGTTGATGATCATGGGAAGTAACAAAATCAATTGAAAAAGCAAAAACAGAATGAAAAATAAAAAGAAAAACAGCACACCCTGGAGGAAAACCTTGCTGGCGTTTAAACGCCAGTAAGGGCAGCAAATGGGCGTTTAACGCCCAGTATGGCACCATTCTGGGCGTTTAACGCCAAAAAGGGGCACCAGACGGGCGTTAAACGCCAAGAAAGGGCAAGAAGCTGGCGTTAAATGCCAGAAATGGGTACCAGCCCGGCGTTTAACGCCAGAATTGGCATAAAGAGCATTTTTTGCTCACCACTTGGTGCAGGGATGAACTATCCTTGACACCTCAAGATCTGTGGACCCCACAGGATCCCCACCTATCCCACTACTCTCTCTCTTCTTCACCCATTCACCAATCACCTCAACACCTCTTCCCCAAAAGCCCCTCACCTATCAAATCCCACTATTCTCTTCACCACTCACATCCATCCTTCATAAAACCCCAACTACCTCACCATTCAAATTCAAACCACTTTCCCTTCCAAACCCACCCATAATGGCCGAAACCTACCCCTCTCTCCACTCCTATATAAACCCATCTTCACTCCTTCATTTTCACACAACCTAAACACTACTTCTCCCCCTTGGCCGAACCACAAAGCCACCTCCATCTCCTCTATTTCTTCTTTTGCTCGAGGACGAGCAAACCTTCTAAGTTTGGTGTGGTAAAAGCATTTCTTTTTGTTTTTCCATAACCATTTATGGCACCTAAGGCCGGAGAAACCTCTAGAAAGAGGAAAGGGAAGGCAAAAGCTTCCACCTCTGAGTCATGGGAGATGGAGAGATTCATCTCAAGAGTGCATCAAGACCACTTCTATGAAGTTGTGGCCTTGAAGAAGGTGATCCCCGAGGTCCCTTTCAAACTCAAAAAGAGTGAATATCCGGAGATCCGACATGAGATCCGAAGAAGAGGTTGGGAAGTTCTTACCAACCCCATTCAACAAGTCGGAATCTTAATGGTTCAAGAGTTCTATGCCAATGCACGGATCACCAAGAACCATGATTAAAGTGTGAACCCGAATCCAAAGAATTGGCTTACAATGGTTCGGGGGAAATACTTAGATTTTAGTCCGGAAAATGTAAGGTTGGCATTCAACTTGCCCATGATGCAAGGAGATGAACACCCTTACACTAGAAGGGTCAACTTTGACCAAAGGTTGGACCAAGTCCTCATAGACATTTGTGAAGAGGGCGCTCAATGGAAGAGAGATTCAAGAGGGAAGCCGGTTCAACTGAGAAGGCATGACCTCAAGCCCGTGGCTAAGGGATGGTTGGAGTTTATCCAACGCTCAATCATTCCCACTAGCAACCGGTCCGAAGTTACAATAGACCGGGCCATCATGATTCATAGCATCATGATTGGAGAGGAGGTAGAAGTTCATGAGGTTATAGCCCAAGAACTTTATAAGGTGGCAGACAAGTCCTCTACCTTGGCAAGGTTAGCTTTTCCTCATCTCATTTGCCACCTCTGTTATTCAGTTGGAATTGACATAGAGGGAGACATCCTCATTGATGAGGACAAGCCCATCACTAAGAAAAGGATGGAGCAAACAAGAGATCTGGTGCACAAAATTGCAATCACACTTTGCAATCCCGCACAACTAACCAGCAAGTGCACTGGGTCGTCCAAGTAATACCTTACGTGAGTAAGGGTCGATCCCACGGAGATTGTCGGCTTGAAGCAAGCTATGGTTACCTTGTAACTCTTAGTCAGGATATCAAAGATTATCAGGATTGATTGTAAAAAGCAAAAGAACATAGAACGGGTACTTGAATTGCAGTGATGGAGAATAGGCTGAGATTTTGGAGATGCTCTGTCTTCTGAACCTCTGCTTTCCTACTGTCTTCTTCTTCAAACACGCAAGGCTCCTTCCATGGCAAGCTGTATGTAGGGTTTCACCGTTGTCAATGGCTACCTCCCATCCTCTCAGTGGAAATGTTCAACGCACCCTGTCACGGCACGGCTATCCAGCTGTCGGTTCTCGATCATGTCGGAATAGAATCCAGTGATTCTTTTGCGTCTGTCACTAACGCCCCACAATCGCGAGTTTGAAGCTCGTCACAATCATTCAATCATTGAATCCTACTCAGAATACCACAGACAAGGTTTAGACCTTCCGGATTCTCTTGAATGCCGCCATCAATTCTAGCTTATACCACGAAGATTCTGATTAAGGAATCCAAGAGATATCTACTCAATCTAAGGTAGAACGGAGGTGGTTGTTAGGCACACGTTCATAGTTGAGAATATGATGAGTGTCACGGATCATCACATTCATCCGGGTTAAGAACAAGTGATATCTTAGAACGGAAGCAAGCATGATTGAATAAGAAACAGTAGTAATTGCATTAATCCATCAAGACACAGCAGAGCTCCTCACCCCCAACCATGGGGTTTAGAGACTCATGCTGTAAAAGGTACAATGAGAAACGTGTAAAGTGTCATGAGGTACAGATACAATGTCAAAATATCCTATTAATAGTGAACTAGTAACCTAGGGTTTACAGAAATGAGTAAATGACAGAAAAATCCACTTCCGGGCCCACTTGGTGTGTGCTTGGGCTGAGCGATAAAGCATTTTCGTGTAGAGACTCTTCCTGGAGTTAAACGCCAGCTTTTGTGCCAGTTTGGGCGTTTAACTCCAATTTTTATGCCAGTTCCAGCGTTAAACGCTGGGAATTTTGAAGCTGATTTGCAACGCCGGTTTGGGCCATCAAATCTCGGGCAAAGTATAGACTATTATACATTGCTGGAAAGCCCAGGTTGTCTACTTTCCAACGCCGTTGAGAGCGCGCCAATTGGGCTTTTGTAGCTCCAGAAAATCCACTTCGAGTGTAGGGAGGTCAGAATCCAACAGCATCTACAGTCCTTTTCAGCCTCTGAATCAGATTTTTGCTCAGGTCCCTCAATTTCAGCCAGAAAATACCTGAAATCACAGAAAAACACACAAACTCATAGTAAAGTCCAGAAAAGTGAATTTTAATTAAAAACTAATAAAAATATACTAAAAACTAACTAAATCATACTAAAAACATACTAAAAACAATGGCAAAAAGCATATAAATTATCCGCTCATCACAACACCAAACTTAAATTGTTGCTTGTCCCCAAGCAACTAAAAATCAAATAGGATAAAAAGAAGAGAATATACTATAAACTCCAAACTATCAATGAAACTTAGCTCCAATTAGATGAGCGGGACTAGTAGCTTTTTGCCCCTGAACAGTTTTGGCATCTCACTTTATCCTTTGAGGTTCAGAATGATTGGCATCTATAGGAACTCAGAATTTAGATAGTGTTATTGATTCTCCTAGTTAAGTATGTTGATTCTTGAACACAGCTACTTTATGAGTCTTGGCTGTGGCTCAAAGCACTCTGTCTTCCAGTATTACCACCGGATACATACATGCCACAGACACATAATTGGGTGAACCTTTTCAGATTGTGACTCAGCTTTGCTAGAGTCCCCAATTAGAGGTGTCCAGGGTTCTTAACACTCTTTTTGCCTTGGATCACAACTTTATTTCTTTCTTTTTCTTTTTCTCTTTCTTTCTTTCTTTCGTTTTTTTTTCTTCGTTTTTTTTTGATTCACTGCTTTTTCTTGCTTCAAGAATCAATTTGATGATTTTCAGATCCTCAATAACAGTTCTCCTTTTCCATCATTCTTCAGAGCAATAATTTTAACATTCTTAAAACAACAATTCAAAGACATATGCACTGTTCAAGCATTCATTCAGAAAACAAAAAGTATTGTCACCACATCAAACTAATTCAACTAGTTTCAAAGATGAATTCAAATCCTGTACTTCTTGTTCTTTTGTGATTAAAGCATTTTTCATTTAAGAGAGGTGATGGATTCATAGGACATTCATAGCTTTAAGGCATAGACACTAAGATACTAATGATCATGTAATAAGACACAAACATAGATAAACATAAGCATAAAAATTTGAAAAATAGAAAATAAAGAACAAGGAGATTAAAGAACGGGTCCACCTTAGTGATAGCGGCTTGTTCTTCCTCTTGAAGATCTTATGGAGTGCTTGAGCTCCTCAATGTCTCTTCCTTGCCTTTGTTGCTCCTCTCTCATGATTCTATGATCTTCTTTAATTTCATGGAGGAGGATGAAATGTTCTTGGTGCTCCACCCTTAGTTGTCCCATGTTAGAACTCAATTCTCCTAGGGAGGTGTTGATTTGCTCCCAATAGTTTTGTGGAGAAAAGTACATCCCTTGAGATGAATCTCTCCATCTCCCATGGCTCGGAGGTGGAAGCTTTTGCCTTCCCTTTCCTCTTTCTAGAGGTTTCTCCGGCCTTAGGTGCCATAAATGGTTATAGAGAAACAAAAAGCAACGCTTTTACCACACCAAACTTAGAAGGTTTGCTCGTCCTCGAGCAAAAGAAGAAAGAAGAGAGAGAGTGGTGGGGTAGGTGGGGATCTGATGAGCGGATAATTTGTACGCTTTTTGGCATTGTTTTTAGTATGTTTTTAGTATATTTGGTTTAGTTTTTAGTATATTTTTATTAGTTTTTAGTTAAAATTCACTTTTCTGGACTTTACTATGAGTTTGTGTGTTTTTCTGTGATTTCAGGTATTTTCTGGCTGAAATTAAGGGACCTGAGCAAAAATCTGATTCAGAGACTGAAAAGGACTGCAGATACTGTTGGATTCTGACCTCCCTGCACTCGAAGTGGATTTTCTGGAGCTACAGAAGCCCAATTGGCGCGCTCTCAACGGCGTTGGAAAGTAGACTCCTGGGCTTTCCAGCAATATGATAATCCATACTTTGCCCAAGATTTGATGGCCCAAACCGGCGTTCAAGTCACCTCAGAAATCCCAGCGTTAAACGCCGGAACTGGCACCTAAATGGAGTTAAACGCCCAAACTGGCATAAAAGCTGGCGTTTAACTCCAAGAAGAGTCTCTACACGAAATTGCTTCATTGCTCAGCACAAGCACACACCAAGTGGGCCCGGAAGTGGATTTTTATGTCATTTACTCATCTCTGTACACCCTAGGCTACTAGTTTTCTATAAGTAGGACCTTTTACTATTGTATTAGAGAGCTTTTGATCATGTTTTTATGATTGAACTCACTTTGGGAGGCTGGCCATTCGGCCATGCCTAGACCTTGTTCTTATGTATTTTCAATGGTGGAGTTTCTACACACCATAGATTAAGGTGTGGAGCTCTACTGTACCTCGAGTATTAATGCAATTACTATTGTTCTTCTATTAATTTCCGCTTGTTCTTTGTCCAAGATATCACTTGTTCTTCAACTTGATGAATGTGATGATCCGTGACACTCATCATCATTCTCACCTATGAGCAAGGTGACTGACAACCACTTTTGTTCTACGAGCAACCAAGGCTCTGTGATACTCTTGGATTCCTGATACACGATGCATGGTTGATCGCCTGACAACCGAGTGCTCGCCTGACAAACGAGCCAGCCATTCCGTGAGATCAGAGTCTTCGTGGTATAGGCTAGAACTGATGGTGGCATTCAAGAGAATCCGGAAGGTCTAACCTTGTCTGTGGTATTCTGAGTAGGATTCAATGATTGAATGACTGTGACGCTTCAAACTCCTAGCAGGCGGGGCGTTAGTGACAGACGCAAAGAATCACTGGATTCTATTCCGGCCTGACCGAGAACCGACAGCTGATTAGCCATATGCTGTGACAGAGCATAGGAACATTTTCACTGAGAGGATGGGAGGTAGCCACTGACAACGGTGAAACCCTACATAAGCTTGCCATGGAAAGGAGTAAGAAGGATTGGATGAAGACAGTAGGAAAGCAGAGAGACGAAAGGGAAGGCATCTTCATACGCTTATCTGAAGTTCCTACCAATGAATTACATAAGTACCTCTATCCTTATCTTTATGTTTTATTCATACATCACTATATCCAATTGAGTCTGCCTGACTAAGATTTACAAGGTGACCATAGCTTGCTTCATACCAACAATCTCCGTGGGATCGACCCTTACTCGCGTAAGGTTTATTACTTGGACGACCCAGTGCACTTGCTGGTTAGTTGTGCAAAGTTGTGTTTATGCCATGGTATTGAGCACCAAGTTCTTGGGGCCATTACTAGGGATTATTTGAGTTGTGAAAAGTAGTGATCACAATTTCGCACACCAAGTTTTTGGCGCCGTTGCCGGGGATTGTTCGAGTATGGACAACTGACGGTTCATCTTGTTGCTTAGATTAGGTATTTATCTTCAGAGTTCTTAAGAATGAATTCTAGTGTTTCAAGGTGATGTTCTTATCATCACCAAAGCTGATTGATTATCATCAATTTAGCTCTTGAATGCAATGTCCTGCTGAAGCTTGGCTATTCATGTCTAATTCCTTTAGACTGAAGCTTTAGACTAACATTGCATGATTCCTGGAATTCTCATTAAGAACTTTGATACCTTTATTTTCTTGTCCACTTAATTTTCGAAAAAATCCAAAAAAAATAAAAAAATTTCAAAATCCTAAAAACCAAAAAGATTTTATGTTTCTTGTTTGAGTCTAGTGTCTAATTTTAAGTTTGGTGTCTTGCATGTATTGTTTATTTGATCTTGGTTCTATTTTCAAGTCAATAGTACAGGGAACTGAAGATTCAGAACATGCAGCAGAGGAATTACACAGAAAAAGCTGGGCGTTCAAAACGCCCAGTGAAGAAGGACAGACTGGCGTTTAAACGCCAGCCAGGGTGCCTGGTTGGGCAATTAACGCCCCAAAAGGTAGCATTTTGGGCGTTAAACGCCAGAATGGATACCATTCTGGTTGTTTAACGCCAGGATGGCACAAGGGGGAGGATTTTGTTTTCAAATCAATTTTTTTTTCAAGTTTTCAAAGTTTTTCAAAATCAAATCTTCTTCAAATCATATCTTTTCAATCAAATGTTTTCAAAATCAATTTCTTTCCTTTTTCAAAGATACTTGCTATCAATTAATGATTTGATTGAACATTTCAAGTATGTTGCCTTTTCTGTTGAGAAAGGTTTAATGTTTGAATCATATCTTTTCTTGATAGCCAAGTTATTAATTTTTAAATCAATCTTTTTAAAATTGTTTTCAAATCATATCTTCTCAATCACATTTTTTTAAACCAATCATATCTTCTTAACCTCATCTTTCTCAAAATAGTTTTGAATCAAATCTTGTTGACTTCTAATTTCAAAATCTTTTTCAAAAACCACTTGAATTCTTTTCCACTTTGAGTTTTCGAAAATTATCATCATTTTTCAAAATGATTTTAAAACTTTTTTAATTAATTTTCGAAATTCTCTTCCCCTCTTCTCACATCCTTCTATTTATGGAGTACTACTCCTCCTCAATGCACAATTCGAACTCTATCTGATTAAGTTCGAATTTTTCTACCTCTTTCTTCTATTTTTCTGTTCTTCTGACACCTTCTTCTGACACCTCAAGGAATCTCTATACTGTGACATAGAGGATTCCACATTTTCTTGTTCTCTTCTCTTTCATATGAGCAGGAGCAGAGACAAAGGCATTCTTGTTGAAGCTGACCCTGAACCTGAAAGGACCTTGAAGCAAAAGCTAAGAGAAGCTAAGGCACAACTCTCTGTAGAGGACCTAACAGAAATCTTCAAAGAAGAACCCATGGCAGCCGAAAACAACAACAATGCAAACAATGCAAGGAAGGTGCTGGGTGACTTTACTGCACCTACTCCCGACTTCTATGGGAGAAGCATCTCTATCCCTGCCATTGGAGCAAACAACTTTGAGCTTAAGCCTCAATTAGTTTCTCTAATGCAACAGAATTGCAAGTTCCATGGACTTTCCATTGGAAGATCCTCATCAGTTTTTAGCTGAATTCTTGCAAATCTGTGACACTGTCAAGACTAATGGGGTAGACCCTGAGGTCTACAGACTTATGCTATTCCCTTTTGCTGTAAGAGACAGGGCTAGGACATGGTTGGACTCACAACCTAAGAAAGCCTGGACTCATGGGAAAAGCTAGTCAATGCCTTCTTGGCAAAGTTCTTTCCACCTCAAAAATTGAGTAAGCTTAGAGTGGAGGTCCAAACCTTCAGACAGAAGGATGGAGAATCCCTCTATGAAGCTTGGAAAGATACAAACAATTGATCAGAAAATGTCCTTCTGACATGCTTTCTGAATGGAGCTCATAGGTATTTCTATGATGGTCTCTCTGAACTATCCAAGATGTCTTTGGATAGCTCTGCTGAGGATCTCTTCATCTGAAGAAGACGCCTACAGAAGCTCAAGAGCTGATTGAAATGGTTGTAAATAACCAATTCATGTACACTTCTGAAAGGAATCCTGTGACAATGGGGACTAATCAGAAGAAAGGAGTTCTTGAGATTGATGCTCTGAATGCCATTCTGGCTCAAACAAGATATTGACTCAACAAGTCAATTTGATTTCTCAAAGTCTGTCTGGAATGCAAAATGCACCAAGCAGTACTAGATGCTTCATCTGAAGAAGAAGCCTATGATCCTGAGAACCCTTCAATGGAAGAGGTGAATTACCTAGGAGAACCCTATGGAAACACCTATAATTCTTCATGAGAAATAACCCAAATTTCTCATGGAAAGATCAACAGAGACCTCAACAAGGTTTCAACAACAATATGGTGGAAGAAACAGGTTTAGCAATGGCAAGCCTTTTCCATCATCTTCTCAGCAACAGATAGAGAATTCTAAGCAAACCCCTCTGACTTAGCAACCATGGTCTCTGATCTAATCAAAACCACTCAAAGTTTCATGACTGAACAGGTCCTCCATTAGAATTTGGAGGCACAGTGGACAGCTGAGCAAGACAGTTACTGAACTCCCTCCTAGTACTCTCCCAAGCAACACAGAAGAAAATCCAAAAGGAGTGCAAGGCCATCAACATGCCGAATTTGGAGAGGAAGGAGAGGCAGTGAACGCCACTGCGAAGACCTCATGGGCGTGCACTGACCTCCATTGAGTTCCCCAATGAGGAACCATGGGAATCTGAGGCTCAAAATGAGACCATAGAGATTCCATTTGGACTTACTTCTGCCATTCATGAGCGCTGATGAGTATTCTTCCTCTGAAGAGATATATTCCTGAGAGCAAGTTGCTAAATACCTTGGAGCAATCATGAAACTAAATGACAAGTTATTTGGAAATGAGACTTGGGAGAATGAACCTCCTTTGCTCACCAAGAACTGGATGACTTGTCTAGGCAGAATTACCTCAAAAGAGACCCTGGAAGTTTTCAATACTTTGTACCATAGGCACCATGACCTTCAAGAAGGCTCTGTGTACTTAGGGTCAGTGTAACCTCATGCCTCTCTCTGTAATGGAGAAGCTAGGGATCTTGAGGTGCAAGCTGCAAGAATCTCATTAGAGATGGCAGACAACTCAAGAAAACAAGCTCATGGACTTGTAGAGGATGTTTTGGTGAAGATTGAAGACCATTACATCCCTGCTGATTTCATAGTCCTAGAGACTGAGAAGTGCATGGATGGTGCACGAAATTGCAATCACACTTTTGCAATCCCGCACAACTAACCAGCAAGTGCACTGGGTCGTCCAAGTAATACCTTGCATGAGCAAGGGTCGATCCCACGAAGATTGTCGGCTTGAAGCAAGCTATGGTTATCTTGTAAATCTTAGTCAGGATATCAGAAATTATCAGGATTGATTGTAAAAAGCAAAAGAACATGAAATGGTTACTTGTATTGCAGTAGTGGAGAATAGGTTGAGGTTTGGAGATGCTCCATCTTCTGAATCTCTGCTTTCCTACTGTCTTCTTCATCAAACACGCAAGGCTCCTTCCATGGCAAGCTGTATGTAGGTTTCACCCGTTGTCAGTGGCTACCTCCCATCCTCTCATTGAATGTTTCAACGCACCCTGTCACGCACCTATCCATCTGTCGGTTCTCAATCAGG